>NC_090891.1:32962719-32977719 GCF_036669925.1 Montipora capricornis | reverse complement strand
CATAAATTTTAAGTAAATCCTTGTAAATCTTCAGTCGGATGAGGGATCATTTTTGATGCGATTTACCAAACGCATTTGGCAGCGAGATGCAGTTAAACCAAATCAAATCCAGTACGTTAATGCAACAAGAAGAAAACTTTGAGGGCTGCTTTTATGACTAAAACAAATAAAAAATGTTGGGCTATCGGCGTTACTTTGCTGTCAGAGAAAACAAGTTTTCTACTCGAACTTGCTTCTCAAAGCGTATGGCTTATGGGCTTAATTTTGCCAACAGACATAATGAGACGACAACTACAGAAAGTTGTGGTATGCTTCTGCATTTAAAGCTGTCAGATGTGTATTTGTTCAGCCGACTGCAGTGGGTTGTTGATTTTTGTGCAATAATAATAATAATAACCAATCGCACTTAAGCAGGTTACCAATGCAAATAACTATTACAAGTGGCAAAGCCGGCAAATTTATCTACCATTTTCACGCGCGGTCGACGGACCAATTAGAAGGCAAGGTTATCTATGAACGAAAGCAGCTGTTCTCAATATAAATATTGGGCTCAGTGGTGATACCTAATTACGAAGACCCAAGAACTTTCTTCTGTTGCTGGGAGATTTTAAGAAGACACTGCTAAAGTCTATCTTGACTCGATGTTGATTATCACCCACTCTTTATTTTGTACCAGCATAAATTAAAACAACTTTGTAAAGGAACGTTTTTCATTGGTTTTTTTTTATCGAATCGTGTAAATCTGGAAGGACAGAACGAAGAAGAAGAGTTTCTTTGTTGATTTAGGTTGCTTAATTAAAGCGAAAAGCAGAGGCGATTTTATCTGTAAATTCAAAAGGCTGGTATTGCTTTTTTCAGGATAAATAATAGTTGTTTCACTTCTTTATAGCTTCTGTCGGTTATTTCTGCGGTTTTCATGAAGATTTTATGTTCCTAAAATCGACCATTCCTACTATTTCACGACAGAAGGTTATAGCATAAATAGTAGTTTCTGAATAAAACTGACCGTAACCAAATTTCTCACCTCAAATCGGAACCACAAAAGTCGATTCAACATTTGAAATTGATGTGGCGCTATGTATCATAGATTTATGCTTTTTTAAGTGTTTGTTTACTTTCTGATCTTGCTGCTTGAATGTTTTCTGTATATGTTGGTGAGAAGCATTAAATCCGTTTCACAATTCAGACAGAATCCCTAGGGAAATAATCGCCACCCCTCCAGGTTACTTAAAAATGACGGAAAAAGTCGTCTTTTACAGGATAACAAAAAACTCCACTTGGGCTAAGAAACTATTCCGATTCCTGTGCGTTGTTGAAAAGTAAGAACAAAAGCCGCTCTGATGTCATATTTGGGCCGCTTGTGAATTTCCTGAGGCACATTTACTTGCCAAACGTACTTGATTGTTGAATATTTGTTATGTAAATGACTTTGAAGCAAAATTAGCATCGAGAAGGGAAATTTGTTAATATATGAACTCTTGATCCAGGGGGTTACAACCGAAGGTTTTTCCCTTGAATTTCTTTACTTGTGGAACAAACCTCTGGGAGTATGTGGAAGGGCTTCGAACAGACACTCGTATTGTTATGTTTCTGTTACTTTCTTCTTCCTGTGTTGACGCGACAAGCGAGTTTTGGGATCAAGAATGGGAGGCTGAAAGGTTGGTATAATGTCGTGTCAGAATAAAACCTTCTGTGTGATTTCTTGTTCTTATTGCTGCATCCCTTGTTTACAGGACACGGATTTTACGACGGAAATAAATATGATGATGGCTTTGCTGAATATACAGGTAAGGGAACTAAGAAGAGCTTTGGATGTCCACCGTGATTGATATGATCCTGGTATTATTTTGTGATTTGATGTTGCGGACTGTCATTTCTCTTTCGAGAAGCACTTCTAGGCTTGAAAATCAAAATTCCGTGTAAGTTCACCAGATCAAAGTCTCAATTGTTGTTGAATCGTTTTAGGGACAAACTACAAACTTTACAAAAGAGGCTCTTGCGTTTGTAATCTGGCAACAGCTACACTCTTCGTGCTTGCGTATGTTGTCTCTCGTTTCATTTTCCCTTCCCGCTCATTAAAAGTGCCTTTTAAAAGTTTGAGCGGTCTAGTTGTTAAGAGTACACTAAAAATGCCTGCTTTTTTTCTTTTGTCTCGCTTTCAAGTTATTTTGTAGTATTTTAAAGCTATGACAGGAAATGGGGACGAAATGTTTTGAGTTTTAGTTCATTTGCATCGGTTTTGGTACAGCTGTCGTGTTGTGCTGTTTTTATTGAATATAATCGTTGCTTAGTTAATAATTTAAACATTTTCTTCTTCTCCTCTTACTTGGTGTCTGATAAAACCCGTTTCAACCAGGCGAAAGGAGAAAAACTTCAATTTGAAAAAAAAGTCTATGATCGGGTTTCTTATGAATTGGAATAAATCGCTGTGAAGGGTACTAATATAACAATATTCTGAAACGGAAAAAGTCATCGTTGAACCGCCTTTCGTATTTCACGTCGGCTTCGTTTCAAACTTTTCCTCGTGCTTTGGTTATCGCTACAATCTCAGATCGAATCGGGTAAGGGACTTTGAGAACTTAATAAAAATTTTAACAAGCCCAGATTAGAAAATTAAAGATTTTCAGTTTAGCGAAACAACATTTCAATTCTATTGATATTTACAAATTTGTCCTAAACTTCAGCACAACCTTCTCATTTGCATGCGAATAGCGCACACTTCTCGTTCGGTTCTCAAAACAATGCTTCAACGAGTAGACAATTGTAGCCTAGTATTTTGAAATTGCTTCCTTTTGAAGATCAAAAGATTCTGATATAAAGTTGAAAGGGAATATATTAAAATAATACACGAAAAAGAAAACAAATAAGCAGAGGAACTTCTTGATTTCTTCTCAGGAATAAGACGACTAAGGAATCACAGCGTACTGTCTAGCTTCTTTGTGCAAATCTCAAGATCCCCCACTAATTTAGAGCTCTTAAAATCCTATCCACAAGCAAAGATATCTCAGTCACCATTTTCTAAAATAAATCAGTAGGCTGATTTGTGTTTAAAATAGTAATAATAATAATCTGCTCATCCCACTATTATAAAGAGCAGTTTTCTTTCGAGTAAACCTTGCATCCTTAAATTGATAGAATTCAAGCACTTGTATATTTTGTGGCCTCAATGTACATGGCAGGACACAGAGGGGAAAATTTTTTTTCAAAGATGAACAGAACGTATTGCCTCTCGCATTCGTGTGCTCAACGATTTACCACGCTGGTCTTTTTTTCCGCCATTCACTCGGCTTTAAAATTTTACCTGATAATAAAATTTTAGAGTGTTACTCTAAACCTTTTGTATTAGCGAATTTCCTGTGAATTTATTATTGTTTTATCGGACAAAACTCTAGGTTGACAGGCTGCTTTCTATAAGTGTGTTTTTTTTAATCTTTAAAGGATCCTCTAGCACGATTCTAGAATAATTGATATTTCTACAAGCTTGGGCATAATGTTAATTTAAACGAGGAATTGTCGATTACGTTATAATTGTGGCAAAGTACTTGTGGGATTTAATCGTATGCAATTCAGTATTTTGTTCATCCGGTTCGTTTTCAGATTTGATGCTCGGTCAGAAACAATAAAAGCCGATCTACGCAGGGGTGTTGATTCTTTACTGCCGTTCGTTATGGAGACAGACTAATTATCGAATTAGGATTTCGAGTTGGATTTCGATTTGGATTTTCGAGTTGGATTTTCGAGTTGGTCAGTGTAAAATACGGACTGCAGACCAGGGGTAAAATGCAGACTAAGGGTATAATGTAACTGTTGAAAAAGCCTAAACCCTTTAGAAGTGCTAACATAAGGCCTAATTAGGCATAAAACAATGTTGAGGCAGTTAATATCCCTGGTATGCAGTCTACAGTTTACACTGACTAACTCGAAAATCCAACTCGAAACTCCAACTTGAAAATCCAACTCGAAATCCAACTCGAAATCGTAACTCGGTAAAAAGGCAACCTCTTCGTTGTGTACAATTTAACAAAATGAAATTGGTCGCGGCTTCTGCGAAGTGAATTGATTTGGGAGGTCGAAATGTTTCCCTGCCATAAAGTTAATGCCACGTAATAAATCGAGTGCACAGTTAGGCCCAGTCCACACGTATCCGGATATTTTGAATCCCGCAACTTTTTCTTTCCGGATTCAAAAATATTTCCCTCCACACGTAGGTTGCGGAGACCATAACGTAAGACACCCGCTTGCCGTCTTTGGGCTAATTTCCTTTGCAATATTGTGACTTATTAGGGAAATTGTATTTGGAAAGATGAAATCGAATTGCAATTTTTTGAGCAGAGGAAAAACGGCCGAAAAGATAATATAATTTTTCACTTTTTGATTGCATCCGTCCTTGTTGAGATCCGATTTCAATGAAACCATATTTGATTGTTTTGGAAGGAACATTTTGCGAGTTTTGAGTGAAAAGACGAGATTACATAACGGTTTTTACTACCTTAAAGTGCTCACCAAAATTTACAGCTATTGCTTTGACATTTTATTTTTCACCAGTGCTTTCAGCTGTATTTGAGAGAGTAACAGTTTCGTGGCAATATTCCACTTTTTCTGCTATTAATTAACAATTATTCGCCGAAGGCGAAGTGATTATCGGTGAATATTCACCGAGACGAAGTCGAGGTGAATATTCACCGACAATCACTTCGCCTGAGGCGAATAATTGTTTTAGTATAAAAACACAGGTGATTATTTCAAAAAAAGAGAAAAAAAAAAACATTTCAACGCGAAATCATCTTCACTTACAGTGGAAAAACGACTACTGGTAGCCATTTTGTCCGTCGAGGTGATTATCGGCTGATACTCCGAGATAGCGAGCCAATGAGAGCGCGCGATTTTGTATAATCACCTGTGTATTTATATACTAATGCTTGTTATTTTGCTCACTTATTTGGCTTATTTCCCGGGTTTATATTCTCAATCATTTCCTCGCATTTCACACCTGCCGACTCAGAGATATTATGTTTGACTTAAGTGAATTGTCAAACTGCCTTTGGGAATGAGGAGCATCTGCAGTTTTCACCTTTTCTTAGCAATTTCCGAAATAAACTGAGCCATCGCAAAATTGAAATGTGGCAAAACAGCGACGAAATATATTGAGTGCACATTTGTCAGCCTGTAGCCTCTGCCGCAGACGTTCTTAGGGTTTCGTCCTTCGTCACGCGTTGGAGGCTAGTTAGTTTTTGGCTCTATATCTCGCATGTTTTGCTTAGGCTTACGGTGTCTTCTAGTATATGGCAGTTAAATTTTTTTAGGCGCTATTTTTTTGTCTGTAACCAAGCTTATATTTCTTTGATAAAGTGATAACAACATAAATCGGCGATATTTCATGTGGCCAGACCCAGTGTTAGCAAAATTTTGTTTTTCGCTAATTTTCTAGGAGCTGAAAAGAAAACTTTCTTCGAAATGCAGAAACGACGATTTGAAGCTGTGGAAGATGATAAAGGAGACGATAGGAGAGACTCCATTGATGACCTGTTATTACGTGAATTAACGAGAAGAGAACATGGCGTGAAGGGTGAATACGTTATGTCGCTGATCTAGTAAACGACCATACAAAATGTCAAGCTTTAGGTTGTTTTTCACCAGCCAAAGACGGCTGTGGCCACACGTTGTCCGAATTTTGGGTTATTTACCTTATTATGCTAAGGCCGGAGGCCTTCTCCTCTCGCCAATAAATTTTGGAAGCCACAAATAAATATTGAGACCATTGCAAAATTACTGCAGGCAAAGAATCCAGAATACATTGCATGCAATTGTCAAAACCGATAAAAACTCCCTCTCTCCTTAATTACCTGAATTTGTGTTGAGTTGCCTGAGTTTTGAAATCATAGTAGACAGCTTACTTCAAAGATGACAAGTTTTTCTCTCACCGGGGTTTTGCATGGTCTCTCGTGTTGAAACCACCAAACCTGGAAAGCAATCGCGTATTTGGCGTAAGCAATTCCTGCGATCAGGCTATGCAATAAACTGATATTGGTGTTAAATCTGTAGAAACCAGGGACGAGGAAACCTCTTCCAAGAATGGCCGATATTTTGAATTTGGTGACATGGACACTAGTGATGAGATTTCTCTGTCTGAAAAGTTAAAAGGTGAGTGATTGCTCGAGTGAGCAAGAAAACAAGTCACAATCCTGCACAAAAAAAGTTGAGACAGTCCCGTTTTCGAACTCTTGGAACATGACTTGAAAAGAAGACCATCAATACCTCCTTCCCTCTCCCCACCCAACACACTTGTTCCGGCAGGGAGAAGCGCAAATAAACCAGCCGTGTCTTAACATTGTTTTTCTTGGGGGTGGAGGGAGAGTCGCAATCTAATTAAGGGTTTTTTGGTATGGACAAGAAGGTTCAAATTGTCTCAACAATTTTGTCCATGGTTGAAGATTGTAAGCGTTATTAGAAAGATTTGACATCCAGGGCCCGGTTGTTCAAAAGCCGATTAATGCTAATCGTAGGTTGAAAAAGAACCAAGGAGTTTATTTCTCTACTACTAAATGCTGTTCAACGCTGATATTCGGCAAAACTTTACATTAGAAGACGTCGATCTTGAACAACAAAAATAAGCAAAAGAAACTTTCACCAAAAAGTTGAAACGTGAAACAAAGGTTTACGCTAATCATAGATTAAGCTAATCGGCTTTCAAACAACCGGGCCCAGGACTATAACGTCAAGAAGCTGACAGAGGACTAAAGAGACATAGCAAGATTAGCAGGGAAACAGAAGGGCAGAACATCTATGAGGAATGAAGACAGAAAGATCAGTGGCCAGTAAATGTGGTGTTGAAGCTTGTTTAAAGTGAAGCAGACTGATCGAGGGGAGTCTGTTTTTTAAATCCTTTCACAGATCAAATTGAAGATGGTGTTGGTACTGATCAGGACGACTTGGCACTTAAAAGAGAAGAACAGAAACAGACGCAAATGGAGACAAGAAACTATTTACCAGATGACGGAGGTAATTCTTTACTGATCAACTAATTTCACGATCAATTTTAAAATCACTGTCAAGTGTCGCTACATTTGGTTACCGGAATGGTATTAATCTTTATGAGGATGCATGTTATGCACATATTAAGTGAAATGTTGACAATGGAACCCACTGGGAACTCGGAAAAATCCGAGCCCGAGATGGATCCATCCGGCGCTCGGATTTTTCCGAGTTCCAAGTGGGTTCCATTGTCAACATTTCCTTTCATGTGTATATCATTATCACATTCGCTCACTAGGATGCATGTTCCCGGTTGAATTAATTCAGTTTCATGATGAAGAGATCAACACCGGTTCACACTCAAGACAGTCATATATCCGTGATTTGCATGGGAAATCATCAAGTCGAATTAGAAAATGCTGCATAATGACTTTAAGTCTGATGGTTGATCGAAACGTAGAATCACTTTGTTTATTGTGGAGCAAACAGCTCCACAAAGGCCACAAAGAAATAACTGCTCCGAAGCCTTCATTTATTTCCAAATTCATTAACCAGCTGGCGCATGCGCATGCGCTACTCGGCACAGAACCTCACGCTCATTTCTTTCTTGACAGATATCTTTGAGGGTGACATAGTGATGGATTCCCGCCTTCGATCATGGGTGACAGGACAGGCTGACAAGCGTGACGCCATCAATGACGTCTCTTATTTGTGGACGAAGTCTGAGGATGGAACCGTGAGGGTTCCTTATATATTATCGAAGGAGATACAAGAAGGTATAGCAACAAAGGGCTAGCTTTTTAAAGGGCGAAAAGCGTCACTTATCTCAAATTAACCCAAGAAAACAAATATTGAAACTGGTTGTCAAGGCCGCGCGTTGTTCTTTGTTATACATCGAGGGTGACAACGTGTTAGATGTCATCACATTTGACCTTGGGTTACCACTAACCCAGCATCCAACAATTCGTAAGCATAGTTTGATTTGAATTGATTTCAATTTATAGTGTCCACAATTAGTGTCCCAAAGCTAGAAGACTAAACAAATAAAAAGGAAAGGAAAGAAACTTTATTTTTCGTGTCTAGTAGTTCCAGCGCTGTAGCACTAATTGGGGACGCTGTAAGCTGAAAGGGGAAAACCGGAGCATCGGAGAAAAACCTTTCTGTGCAGAGTAGAGAACCAACAAACTCAACCCACATATGACACCGAGTCTTGGAATGGAACCCGGGCCGCATTGGTAGGAGGCGAGTTCTCTCACCACTACGTCGGCCATGCACTCCTACAAATAAAATTCAAGTACCGTTGTCTTGATCTTTGTATGATTTGATAATATGTGTTTCTTATATTCTATACAGTAGGTCGCCAGCGGTTTTGGCAATAGCTAACTGGTTATCTCTTGTCAGATGGGGATTTCATACACGTTTCATACATGTTTCTTCGGCATTATTCTTTCGGCTCAGTTCCTTCTGAAAATTGTTATTCGAAAAGATGCTTGCTGTTAACCCTGGGTTTCTTTTTCTTAGATGAAGACAAACTCGACAGCATTAAAAAGGCGGTGAAATCATTCGAGAAGTTCACTTGTATTCGATATCAGCCTTATAATGACGATGACATGGATTATGTTACCTTTAAAATAAACGCCTCGATGTAAGTATATACTGGAAGGTGAAAGTTCAAGGATGTTCAGATGAACACACTAAGATAACGACGAGTGAACGAAAGATCTGGGTCTAGTCGCTCGGACGCGATGGTGACTAAATGTAAACAGCCTCAAATCTCGTCGTAGAAAAGCAAAAACCACTCCCTGCATGAGCGCGGTATCAGTGATCATTAAGTGTTCCACAAATATACCTAGTTACGTGCAATTAAAAGAAGTGTTAACTAATGATCGCATTGTGCGAACAAAAGAGAAGTCTAACGTCAACAAAAACGTCACTTAAAATAAAAAATTGCGCCATGATTAGACGATGTGCTAAGGACACGAAATGTCCTCTGACTTGATTGCCAGGAACCGTCCTAGAGTAGGAATAATGAAATGTTCACCGTCATGCGCTTACGTTATGGACAAAAGTTCTCACGCACGTCTAGAGGAAGAAGACCGTTCAACTACATTGACTGTGTAGCAAGGAACATCAATCAAGATATAACGATCTTCCAAATCTAATGGCTTATAGAGATTCCTGGCGAAGCATTGTTAACTCATTCTCGGATGCGTCCGCATGATAGATGGACAAAACCTTTTAAAATGTTAGTAGGGCGTGCAGAAGAATTTTAAATTCTTTGTGAAACTTAAAAGGTGCTGAGACACAAGAGGTCATGTTGCAGGGACATGTTGTAGCGACGTGCTGCAGCGACAAAAAAACTTGTGTAGTGCACACTGAGGCGAGTTGTAGCAGGGACAAAATCACAACATATGCGCACATATGAAAATGTTGCGGGTACATGTCCCAGGGATATGTTGCAGCGTCATGTCCCCTCGTGTGAGCTGGTACTTCTGTAATTGTGCAACACCAATTTTGGGGTGATTTCGCGGGGACAAAATCACCCCAAAATTGCACATGTTGTGATTTTGTCCCCGCTACACTTCCATTCTACATATCCCCTCAGTTTGCACTACACAGGTTTTTTGTCGCTGCAACATGACCCCTCGTGTCTGCCAATCTTTATTGTTGTATGCCGTTGTCCTTGCAAACGCCTTGGCCTAAACTTCTTGATAATTTTAATTTGCGTCGTTAGGTGTTATTCCTTTGTGGGCAAGCAAGGTGGCAATCAAGATATCTCCATTGGTAATGGCTGTGAGAGACTGGGCACTGTGCTGCATGAAATGATGCACACTCTCGGTTTTATCCATGAACAATCCCGGCCGGATCGGGATAAATATGTCCATGTCTTTTATGAAAATATTAGAAGAGGTAATAACAGATGCATCATATTCTTAACCTTTTCTCGAGTTACCTGGCCTGGGCGAAATGTCGTTGTGTAACAGTGCCTCCAAAGCAATACGAACGCTTCAAGAAATCGGTTTTTATATTCTTAAAAAAATGCTTATGAAATGCATGTGCCGTGATTTATGGAAGTAAAGCAGCATTCAAGAAGGCTTGTGAGGCTCGGGCGAAAAGAGCACTTTCATTTAATCTCAGTGGGTTTCTTTGTGTTCTTTACGAATTTTAGCGCATCGATGGGGACGACCTTGAATTAAAGATAGAGAATGAAAGTTTTTGTTCCTTGTGCCGATGTTCTTGACAAACCCGTTTGAATTTAGCAATTTCCTTGAACAATGCGTTTCGGTTATTCGACTTTTTCTTTTCAGGGAACCTTTCGAACTTTGTCTCATTCACTGGTAGGGTCCTGATTTTTACTGAATTTCAATTCAAAATCTGGATTGTCGTTTTCCTTTTTTTTCTTACAAAAATCCAGGAATGGAACACAATTTCCAAAAGTACTCTGGTGGACAAGTTCGACGACTGCCGGCAAACAAGGAATTTTATGATTATGATGTGAGTAATCTTTGCTTGTTTTCAGTGTGTTGCGAATCAAAAGAGAAGTTGTCTATCCAAAGCAAAAAACTTGTGTAAACACAGCCTCGTTTACTGATCTTCTCAATTAGCGCGTGGTCACATATGCACTCTCGGTGTCCGATGACTAGATTGAATGAATGAATGAATGAATAAATAAATAAATAAATGAATAAATAAACAAGACAAGCCCCCTCAAAAGAATCCAAACAAGTAGGGTCTCCGTGCATTCAAGTATCAGGGGCACCCAACGAGAATATAGTTCAAAATCACTTAAACATACTATTGTTGAACGTATTTTAGTATTTAAACGGTAGACAAATGCATGTTTTCATCCCCTAAAAAATTTTCATCTGTTCGGATTTCCTAGCTGAAAGTCTAGTGATCCGAAAATTATGGGGATCAAACCTTACCTTTTCGAAAAATTCAGCCAGAAAAAAGGCTCCCGAAAATTCTAGGTGACCTTTTTAGGGTAAAAATCCGTTAAAATGGGCAATTATACCATTTTTCAGCTTTTCGAAAATCCTAGGAGAGGCAGGCAAGCGAGAAATTTTACAGCAAATGTTCCGAAAATTCTAGATGTCAAATCGTTTTGCGAACAGATATTTTCCGAAAAGTGATGTTGGGTGCCCCTGAAGTATGGCCTCGTTTATTGATCGTGCTCGGAGTCCGACGCAGCCGAAACATTTCATTTGCCTGCTTAGTGGCGATGCGCGAACGTCTTTAAATAAACGAAAAGCAGTTTTATGCAACCATTTCAAATTAACCCCCTTTTGTTTTTGTTATGTTTCAGTCTTGTCTTCACTACAACAATCACGCTTTTTCTAAAAACTTTGACGATACAATTCAATCCCTATCGGACCCAGAAAGAAGATTTGGACAACGCGACTTCTTTAGTACGCACGATATACTTCAAATTAATGATCTGTACGGATGTCAAGTTTCGGATCTCAGCAAAAAGCTTGAAGACGTCTCTTATCAGTAGATAAAACAACTCTCTCGCCATACGTAACTTAACGTTCTAAAATTTAGTAATATATGATATCAAGATGCCAATTTCATTAATTATGGAAGTTAATGATACTTTCAGGTGAATGAACCTAAGCCAGATTGGTTTACTCATACGAAAAAATAAGAACAAATCACGGTAACCTACAACAAGTTTATGCGACTGGTTACGTTGCTTGTACTTCTGCTTGTTTCGCTTGTGTAAAACCAGAAGAATCTTCAACTTGAGGAAAAAATGATAGTTCGTGTTCAAATTGTGAACAGTGCTCCAAATCTCTTGACCATCAATTATATTTTGAAATGAAATTTAAAGTTTAAAAAGTTAATGCAAATTTTTGACATTCTCGAGGGCTTTGTCTGCTTACTTGCCTGCAAACAAGCTCGTTCATGCTCGCATATGAAAGAGGCGGAAATGCTCCTCATCTCGCTTAGGGGTGTAAATTTCGGATTTTAGCCTCAGGATGTTCTGGGCAAAACGCCAACATATTTGGCTGTGAACATCTCTTTTTTTAGGGTTGCATGGGAAGAAATATATATTTGATATGTTTTAAATATGGTCTCTTTTAGGGGTCAAGAAAGGCTGGGCCACACCCAGATTAGTCTCCTTTAGGGGCTTAAATCAAAATTTCCGACGAGCATCTCCGCCCCTCCCTATGCAAAGGACCCCCCCCCTCTACCCACCGCGTTTCGAGGAGGATTCATATGTGAAGGAGCCTCTCTCGTGGAAAGTTTATCTTTAATGTTATTTTGCGCTCTTTTTTTCTTTCTTGTGTCAATGTCTATGCAAAGGAAGCTTACAATGGAGTTATGAATGATCGTCTTTTCAGTCCTCTCAGAAGGAATTGACTATTCGCGCCATTTACGGCGGTGTCATGCTTTTATTCCTGTCAAATCGAAAAAACAAATCCGAAACAACCTGCATCGACACTGCCACCATAAATGGGGCCACATGGTGACGAAGGGTTGAACAATGTGCAAATTAAAACTCTAAGCTTTGTTATCCATTCAGGTTTGGATTTAGAATGATATTTCAGGTGTTTATTTTAATTTTTACCGGAATAATTTTAACTGCAGCAACCCTTAATTTTATTTTGACGATCTTGATAAATAATTTTGAAAAGAGAGGAATTATATTATCCGAACCAAAGAGCAGATTGATTTGTGTTGATTGCGAGAAGCACATGAGCTTCTGTCATTACCCAATTCAAAGTTTGGAAGGCACAAAAATGTCGCTCCCTCCTTTTCTCAAATTGCTTGATCCTGAAACTGAAAACAAGTTGGCCCTGGCTGTGAAGGCCATTTTGCTAACACAAAGGTTTCCCTAGTGCCGAACGCCCTTGTGGAAGAAAAAACTATCCATTTGCCAAATATGGGCACAAAAGACTGGAAACAGAATAGGTTTTTAGGCATAAGAATGCTTCCACGATTACGATTGACGAGATGCTCCTCGATTGAGCGAACTATTGCCGGCTGTTGCATGGTCAATAAAGCTGTGAAAAATTGTTTTTCGTGTTTCGTTGCCCAGAGACACCCGGTCACATGATTGATACACCGAACAATAATTCAGCAACAATTCTGAGAAGAAAAATAGAACTTGAAGCAAAGACAAAGTAGCTCAACTTCAAAGAACTCGAACTGAGAAGAAGGAAAACAAACAAAGAAAACAAACTGTCTACAGTAAACCTATCTATAAATGATGATGCCTGTACTTGCTAAAATCCACTAAAGGAGGCATAAAGAGAAAAATGTGCTCTCAAAGAATTTCAACTTTGTTTTAATGACCGAGGGTGGACAATTTGGCGTGGGTCAAGGCATGGCATTAGTTAAAGTCGGAACACCATGGTTAAGCAAATCTGGTCACTCATGGATGCGAGAAATTTTGGTTATGACGTCATCGCACGACCGTCCGTTCGCGCGTTCACCTTTTCATGTAAGCTAATACTGCTGATGCAAGCGTTTTTTTGGCGGGAAGTTGAATGGAACCCGCGTGTTTTTTTGGTGGAAAATTGCATGGCCAGCGTCGAGCGAACTGCATTTGATACTTAACAATTAGACCCGTAGCCCGTAAGGACTACGGGTCAATAGCTCATTCAGCTTCGCCTCATGGGCTATTGACCGGTGGCCCTTGAGGGCGAAGGGTCTAATAAGTTTTAGTATCACCCAACTAGTCGGACAGAAAAAGCAATTATAAAGTTAGCAAATGCAAGTTATAAAACGAAATTGCAGCGTTGACACTGATTAAGAAATTTTTTAAAAAGTAAAACGTTTCGATCACTTCGGTGACCTTCATCAGTTACGTATGCAAATATGACTAACGATGGTAAAATAGGCAAGTAGGTGACAAATATGCATAACGCGTTGCCAAAAATATGCTAGAAATTCTTGAGATTGAGGTACACACGTGGAAATGCTCATTGATTGAGTTCTCTTCCTTATTAGAATACCACACTTCCAAAAACAACCGCTGGTTCCATTGGGGACAGATATGAAGAATTGATACGTTTTCCAAATCAAAGCTGTGGCCAGCTTTTTGGAAATGTTGGGCCAGTTGAGAGCTGACAGTGCGGACGGGTTTGTGCGCCACTTTGATGTTGTGTTGGTTTAGCATTCTTGTAATTTTCTCAGAGGCGCCTTTAGCGAAGGGAAGTACGACCAAATTACGCATGACTGCCTGGTCCCCCTGTCTTTCGCGTGGTTTATGGGATTTACAACTGTCAATGAACCGTGCCGGATAGCCATTGGCTTTAAGCGTTGGCGGTCTTTTCTCCGTCTGTGGACGGAATAGAGGTGGCTCGATCTAGCAAAGTTCAGGCAACGGCGCGTTTGTGTTGAACATGAGGATGCGAGTCGAAATCTAGGTATTTTCATGGGTTCCTGGTATTTGTCTGTATTTGTGGGCTTACGGTATACAGTAACAACGATTCAACCATCGGTCCGTCTACTGGTTTTTGTGTCCAGAAAAGAGATAGCCATGTAATGCCTGATGAACCACGGTATTTTCAAATGCAAGTTGAAAAAATATTTATTTGAGAATAAAACTAAAGAAAGCGTCATACTTTTCGCTACTCGAGGATTATCACTGATAGTCCTCTAGTAACACCATATTTTACCCCTGGTCTGCACGGTCTGGACAGTCTGCAGTCTGCGTTTTGGCGTGACCCGAAAGAGCAAGCACAAGCACAAGAAAACGGCTTAGTAAGACAATGATGGGGACAAAAAACGGCGAAAAGAGCAAGAAAGAGCACGGGAAAATAGACTAATGAGGGTCTGGTTGTGTGGTAAGCAGACCAGTAAAAACAAAAGCATGAATAAGTAATAATTGGGGAGCTCCGCTTTAAGACTTGCATAAAGATGTAAATATCAAGAGATCTTATACATTCACGTATGCACAAGCGTACTAATTCAAAGCTTAAAGCAAGGCTTGTGGGGGTCCTGTACAAACAAAATTATCAGCATTTAAACTAGCTTGACAAGAGAATTACAATTATCTAATAATGTGGTATGATA
>NC_090891.1:32942719-32950219 GCF_036669925.1 Montipora capricornis | reverse complement strand
AGATGCCGTAGGAGCTTGGCGCCAACCGACATGCCCCATAATGTTTGCGAGCTGGCTACCCGAAAGGGCTAAGGTGATGGCCAAGCCTGCTCTAAAGCTGTGCAAGGTTTCTCCGTTGTAAATGTCTGCCTCTTGCAGATGGCCACGGAGTCGCGACTGCAAAGTGGCTGAAAAAACCGAAAAGAGAGCTCGAATAAAAAATATCTACAGGCTGCCAGCCCTAGAGTGGGAAAACGAAAAAAGCAAAACAAAACAAAACTCAACGGATAACGTAAGCACACAAGGGAGATAAAATAAAAATGGCGAAGAAGACGTGTAAGGACCCACCCAAGGGATGGCAGCCTGAGCGTCAGTAATCCGACTAGGGCATTAGACACCCTTTCAGGCTACCATTGGAAGGGATATGAAACAATTTGGGAGGACGCGCAACTGAAAACACAAATGAATGGGAAATACCGACATAAAATCATTATAAACAAATTAAATAAACAAATTCGGGAGACGAGACACGCACACAGTAAAAACACGTGAAAATAAAGAATGGGTGTCCAGGGAATAGGACTAAACAATGGCTAAAAAATGCGGCAAAGCTGGCAAAACAAAATACCTTGAAAACAACAAGGCGAAATAAAAACGAAGCATAAACTTGAGTGGCGAGAAAAGCCCTACACAAAGCCATTGTTTGAGAGGCAAAAGATGATTGTAAACAAAAGCTAACAAAGCCCGCGAAGCAATGGGAAGGGCAGCGAAAAAGCCACTAAACAAAAGACACGCTGCGAGGGAAAAAATGTGGGAAAACACTATAAAGCGTAAAAGAAAAACAAAACAAAGAAAGCTTACAGAATTGAAGGGCAGGGATCGAATGAAAGCACCTCGGAAACGCACTGTTTTTCGGGCGAAACACACTGATAAAATGAACAAACTTGAGTGAAGGGCAGGGGAACTAAAGAGAGAAGCACTGCACAAAACCGGTGATAGCGAGGCGAAGCACACAAAACATGACAAATAAACGTGTGCAAACTGGGCAAGGGGGCCGAAGGGAGATTAAAAGCACTACACAAACCCGGCGTTTGAGAGCCGAAGCACACAAACATAAGAAACAAAAACGTGTGCAAAGCGGGGAAGGGAGCCGAAGGGAAATCAAAGACACTATACAAACCCGGTGTTTGTGAGGCGAAGGACACAAAAGATGACAAATAAAACGTGTGCAAACTGGATAAGGGAGCCGAAGAGAAAATGGAAGCACTACACAAACCCGGTGTCTGTGAGGCGAAGCACACAAAAACACAACAAATAAAACGTGTGCACACTGGGTATGGGAGCCGAAGGGAAAATAAAGCACTACACAAACCCGGTGTCTGTGAGGCGAAGCACCCAAAACATGACAAACAAAACGTGTGCAAACTGGGTAAGGGAGCCGAAGGGAAATAAAAGGCACTACACAAACCCGGCGTTTGTGAGGCAAAGCACACAAAACATGGCAAATAAAACGTGTGCAAACTGGGTAAGGGAGCCGAAGGGAGATAAAAGGCACTACACAAACCCGGTGTTTGTGAGGCGAAGTACACAAAAACATGACAAATAAGCTTAAACCGTGTGGAAACTGGGGAAGGGGCCGCGGGGAAATAAAAAGCACTACAGAAACCCGGAGCTTGCGAAGAAAGAAGAAAACGGTACTAACAAACGGCCACGTGGAATAACAAGGCGAAGAGGAATCGGGGAAAAACCAAAGCAGTAGAGCGAGCAAATAACAAGAAATGAAACTAACACCTGCAAAGGAGCAGGGTCTTGTTGAGGATTGTCAACATTAGCTGGAGCAGCTGGAGGCTGAACAAGAGCTTGGGCGGCTGGAACTGCAGCTTGAACATGAACTTGAGCGTCAGCCATAACACGGTTCTGTACAAGAAGGATTCTAACGCGAACTGGGCCGAAATGATATGCGGAGCTCTTATTTATACTCGCACTGCAAGGGACTGGCGCGAATAGCTTCCCTATACCAGTTCGCGTTTGGAAGATGAACCGATTTTCATTTCCATAAAACGGTTTGAGTTGGTGTTTTCCGTTTTAACAGTAATAACTAGAGAATTTCCTATCTTCCCATTTCGTTTATTGTTTGAGTGAACCATTTGACAAAAGGCAACGAGATTACTTGTATTTAGACTGCATCATTTCTAAATCATTTAGTCTTTTTTGGACTGCGTCAATGAACCAGTTCACGTTGCTCTATTCCTTTTGACATACTTCGTATTTTTGGCGGTTACGGCTGCCCATAATAAACGGCGTACAACTGGTTGAAAATAACTCTTCCAGTTGTTTTTGAAACAGCCGGCAGTACAGGCAGGGGACTGTAGTTAGTTTTCAGAGTTTCACCGTACTTCTTTATATAGTTTTTTTTTAATTTTAACTATTGAAAATTCAATTCGTTTCCACACAAAAGCTGCCGTCTGTTAATAGATGCCTGCAACCGTACGTTATTTGCAGCATAAAAAATTTATTACTGTTATGAATTTAAGAATTATGTCAATTTTTTTTCCTTCATAAGATTAGATCACCAGATAACATTTGAAACTTCTTATTGGAAAATTTCAACTGATGGTCATCATTAAAAGGTCTTATTCTTCCCGTTTCTTGATTTAAAAAAAATCAAGTTTTCACGGTAATCATCCGTCGAAAATATGCATTCTTTTGTCACTGGACGCTCGTTGTTATTTAGTTTTGAGGGTTTTAAGAGATGCATCAACGAATGGCAGTCAAAAAGGAAGAACTTGCAGTATTATAGTCGGTTTTGAAAGGTCTTTTCAGCCAAATATTTGGACACCTCTTGATGTCCCATGCATCAATATAATTAAAACAAACTTGCCGCTTTTTCTTATCAGAAAAAGGTTAATTATCTTTTGTGGACTCAACTGTTTGTCATAATTTTGTTTCAGATATATAAGCGGTTTTCCTTCTGATCTTGGGCAAACAAAATAGTTTTATTTTCCAAATCGTTTTCCGGACAATTGGAGCAGTGACGATCGCTTGCCGGCGGTGGAAATACAATTTTTGCACGAGAGTGTAACAAAAGGGTAAGAATCAAAACACAAAAGAAATTTATTTCTTATTTTTGCGTGTCACTGGAAATGTAAATTAATTTAGAGCCGTGAGCCCAACCCGCCTGTACTTCTGTGTCCACCCATAGCTCCTCTCACCACTGTAACGAGATAAGTTGAAGCGTCCAGGTTGCTGATGAAGTGTTAAAATTCTTTAAGTGCGCTGAAAGATTAAGGTAAATTCCTGTATAATATATGCCCAATTATCAATCATAACCGAACTTTATCAGTCACTCAAAAGCAGTGGAAAAAAGAAACCTTTAACGATAAGCTGTCCGATGGTTTACACACTCGCTTCAAACAAAGACGTTTTTCACTTAAAAGAAGACCGAGAAAAAGTTCATGGGTCTTTAATGAAGGCAAAGCAATTATAGGGAACTGGTTAATTCAAACATCATTTGTTATTCAAGGAACCTTCGCGGCTCAGTGGAAAATTAGTTTTTCAATTTGTTTTGTCAACGCCTGAGCACCTATGTTATATAATTTGAAGAAAGCCGGAAATCATGTCAACGAATGCAAATGCGGAGAAAGAAGTCTTCGCGAACATGATGGTTGACGCAATTCACTCTCTATCAAATAGCACTCAGATGTCAACCGATATCGCACCGCTGGCAGATGGATGGGATAAAATGTATGTTCTTCTAAATACTATCCTATTCTCGTTTATTATCTGCGCTGGTTTATTTGGCAACAGTATAATTATGGCGACGTTGGCTCGCTGGAGAGAGATGCGAACACCTTGCAATCTGCTGATTGCAAATATCTGCGCTGCAGACTTGGGAGTTTGCGTCTTTGCAGCGCCTTTGAGGATCGTGAACACATTTCGGGGATGGATCTTCGGCGAAGCGATGTGCTATGTTCTGACGCCAATTCAAGATGTGTTAATGGTGGTGTCTGTTGTTACGCAAACCGTGATCGCGTTCGAGAGGCACCGCGCAATTGCTGCACCTTTAAAGCCGAAGATGACTCGAAAACAAGTGAAAATGTGGATGGTGTTAATCTGGCTCATGTGCTACATAACAGCAGGGGTACCGATGATGATCTTTCTCCAGAACAAACTGTTTTCCGATGGGTATTACCACTGTTCTCCAGTTTTCACTAGAGATGCCTATCGAATTGCTTACAAGATGTATCTTGTATTGGTTTTTATCGTCCTACCTCTCGGCATTCAGAGTGCTGCTTATTTCGATATCATTCGCGTTCTCAGAGCCAAAGGCAACTCGGGTCTCCATTCACACAGCGGACAAAGAGAAACCATCAAAGGCCGTATTCGACAGAAGAGGCGTCTTGTACGAATGCTGTTGGTACTAATGCTGACGTTTCAAGTGTGTTACCTCCCTCGTGGAGTTATTATGTTACTGCAAGAGTTTACACCCCAAGCACTTTCCGAGCGGCCGATACTTGTTCGTTATGTAAAACTGGTAATACTTGCAATGTATTACTTAAAACACGTTAGTAACCCCTTAATATTGTGGGCCATGAGTAAAGACTTTCGCACGGGTTGTTTGAGTGTTTGTACCACAAATGAAACTCGTTTGTCGTTCATTCAAGTCGGTAGTAGGTATCAGTCGACTGCTCCGCGACGAGGCAAGAAAAGTAAAACCAGACAGCTGGTGGACAGCCCCGTGGACTAAGCTGTTGAATAGCGAGCAATTACCGATGAAGAGAGAAAATGTTAAAAACTGGTTTCAAAAATTAAGTACTAGTTACTTGTCAGTTTAACTTGAAGATTTTTTGCGATTTTTTCGATTCCATTACCTTGAGAAGACAAAATATTAAAAAATTACCTACTCTGCGGCAAAACAAGAGAACTTGCACTGAAAACATCAGTATCTATCAGTTTAGAGGAAATGTATCCTTTTTATCGTTTTTATTATATACTTAAAGTCAATAAGAACAAAACCAGCTAAGCAAAAGCCATTTGCTATTTTAAAACCGCGAACACATAAATTTTTCCAATGCAAAAGATGTTCAGGACTTTTAAATCACAATTGTAACGAACCCGAAAAGGAGTTTGTCGCGCTAAACGCTAGAACACAGACTCGGAGGTATCCGGCTGCATTTGCATCGAAGTCCTTTGACATTCTGTTTTTGAAAGACTTCTTCAACACTGATAAACGCGTATGGCCCGGCATGACAGTCAATATCGAAAATATTAAATCACAGTTATAGAAGTCGTTTTGCAACAAAACTGAAGAAGATGATTGTAATTAGAAGACAGCTTTATTTCGATTTTTAGTTTACTTGTGTTCATGAGAATAAACAGTATATGAAAAGAAAAACCTGTAAGCATGCAGTATTCAGAGAAAGTAAAGTTGAGTTTCGTTGTCAATCATAGAATCCTGTCGCATCAGCATCCAACTGTATCACTGATTAGAATACATTTTGCATACGACGATTGTTATCGCTTTTTACTTTGCACCATAAAAAGAGGAAAAGAAGTCTTTTTGAATATCGAACATCACTTGTTCCTACAAAGCCCACTCTATGTTACTTTGATTATTCATGTTTTAAACTAATTTTATCCATATTTTTTATCAGGTTTGTGTAATTTAGTATCCCGGCTTCGTATCCAGACTTGTTTTAAAGCGCCAAAAACCAACTTTGTCCAAAAAGTTACCCTACTGTGTCTTTGTGTCATCTCGATGGGGATTCATTAAGATATGACTTTACCTGTCACAATATATCTGACCATTACGATTTTATGTAATTATTTTTGAAAGAAGAATGTTGAGTTAACCAAACGAGATTTAACAAGATTTGGCGCCAAGATGTGGGCAGTTGCATTGATGAATTCCATATTTCATTGCCAAAGATACAGCGACTTTCCCATGACCTTGAAAAACTAGACCCTCCGTGAGGGTACACTGGGTTGCCTGTGGTACGCGCAGCGTTCCAGGCAATTTTTTTCATGTTGAGGGTTGTAGCCGATATAACGCGCGATATGTTTGGCTAATTGTGTATGGAACACGGGCAGTTTTCTGTCTTGAAAAAAGAAAGCAAATGATAATTAAAAAAACCATATAATAAACTACTTACTCGCTGCGCTCGGTCCGTACTGCCACGACCTCGGGCCAATATTTCCCTGGCAGTACGTCCCTCTCGCTCGGTTAATAAGAACTAATTAAGGGGTCACCCAGAAGTCATACCAGCAAAGGCCCTTTGGCTCACAGGCCCTCACACGTTCGTACGACGAAACCGATCCTTTTCTGAGGTTAAAAACCTGGCTACCGTCCTACTTTCCCAACCGCGAGAAAACAGCGGTAAATAATCCATCTCCAAAATATGTTTTTTTTTTCTCAAAAAATATTTAAAGATATGGTGAAAAAATACATCATTTTAAAGGTAAGTAAATTAGCTTTCCATCAGCATAGAACTTATTTACAGACAACTGAAACATTTTATAAAAGGGAAAGTTGAACGAAAAAATTTAAGAAAAATAACAGTAAAATATGTTTTCCAGGCAAAATTTGGTCATTTTAGCGTTGGTTACGAATTTTTGGATGCAAAACTAAAATTTTCTGCAATGTATCGGCTTTCTTGGACATAAATTCGACCGAAAACTGATGAGGCACGAATATTTTTAGATTTTTAGGAATAAGGGACGACTTGTCTAACGCCTTTAATGATCATTTTTCTTCTATTGGGCCTAAGTTAGCAAATGATATTCACGCCAATGAATACAATTCTTCTCATTTGGATTATTTAGCTGAGACTGGTCACTGCATATTCGAACTAAAACCGACCAGCGTCTCTAAGGTTCTTCTTCTTTTATCCAGATTTTGTGAGTCAAAATCTACTGGTTTGGACAGAATATCTGCAAAACTCTTGCGCGAATGTGCTGACTTAATAGCCGAATCACTCTGTACTATCTTTAATCATTCTATTGCTTCTGGCCTTTCCCCCGATGAATGGAAACTTTCGAAAGTCATCCCCTTGTTCAAACAGGGTAATCGTTCAGATCTAAATAATTACCGCCCAATTTCAGTAATTCCAGTTGTAGCTAAAGTCTTTGAGAGAATTATTTATGATCAACTCTATAATTACCTTACTATACACAAACTCATTTCAGGACACCAATCGGGATTTCGACCTCTTCATTCCACTGTCACTGCCTTACTTGAAGCTACAGATAGCTGGGCTTACAACATTGATCAGGGTAATGTAAACGCAGTCGTTTTCTTGGATTTAAAGAAAGCCTTTGACACCGTCGATCACGATATTCTTTTGTCTAAACTTGCGAAATATGGTGTCAGTGGCACTTCATACAATTGGTTTAGATCATACTTGGACTGCCGCAAGCAACGATGTTTTATAAATGGTTCTCTCTCTGGGGACCATTTCCTTACTTGTGGTATACCTCAAGGTACAATTCTGGGTCCACTCCTTTTTCTAATATATATTAACG
>NC_090891.1:32925219-32930219 GCF_036669925.1 Montipora capricornis | reverse complement strand
AAAAAATCGCGAGAAATTGAATAAGTTGAATTTCTCGAGATATTTTTCTCCGATTTTTTCAGCTGTCGCGTCGCCAGTTTAAGGGTGGCTAAAGATGCAATTTTCATCGCGCGCTGATGTCGCGACAAAATTTGAAAAAATCGCTCGACGAGATTTGCGACATATAAATTCAAGTGGAGGGCGCGAGCAACATTAAAAGTAAACAGCGCGTGCGTTTAACCTTAAATCATAAAAACAAAGTTGGATGTTCAGCGACACAAGTTTTAAGCACAGATCAATACAACGGCGCAAGATGAATTTTTCAGGCTTCTCTACGCAATTGCTAAAATTGCGCTCATAACTGCGACGATCATAGCTTCACTTGACAATTACTTTAGTCGCAATGATTGAATTAATTAAGTAATTAATTAATCTATTGTTTAAAGACTAGGCTCGATGGAAGACAACAATAAAAGGAAGATGACACACGCTAACACCAACCCCAACCATTTCACCCGGTCAATTAGCAGCCATGGACAGCTAACATACCGGGCGGATGTGTTTAGCACCCCTTTAAGTGGCAGCTTCACATGCCATACATGTGGTAAGCTGTGTTGTGAACAGCCAAACTGTTCTCCCACGGCAAGCGTGTGGGAAGGTGGATCACATTAAGAGATCGGTGTGTCACGTAAATTAAAAAAAAAAACAATAAAAGCAAGATGACACACGCTAAGCCGGTGTCAAAGGGGTGCTAAACACATCCGCCTCGTATGTTAGCTACGCAATGCTGATGAGGCCCAAAAGGCCGATGTTTCTACGATTGCGGTTTTGAATTGACTTTTTCGTTTTGCTTTTGGAGTGCTTGTCCTAAGTACCTGCCGGGAGGGAACGGCATAGCCTCCATCCCAAATTGTTTTCGTCATGTCGGTCCTTCAGTGTTTGAACAGCGTCGTGCTCCAGTTTCCAGACTCAGTCTATACGAGCACTGGTTCATCAGAGGTGTTACAACTTTTGTTAGATGCAGTCGATCCTCAAAAGCTGGTTACTGTTCAGTTTTTGCATGGCTGCCGTGTTCGCTTGACCTGTAAAGGTCCAGTATCTTGTGATGAGTTGAGGTCCTCTGGTCTCACCTGCGGTGATGTTGAAGTGCGAGTCGTTCGAGCTGATTCTCGTTTTCGTTCTGTCCATGTTCGTGATCTGCCGTCCGAAGTTTCTGATGAAGATGTTAAGTCCTTCTTCCAGTCTTACGGCCAGGTTTTGTCTGTCCGGTGTAGTACTTTCGCTAATTTTCCCGCTATTTACAATGGCAATCGTGTGCTTGAGATGGCCTTAGACCGCGATATTCCGTACCTCATCTCGTTTGGTGATTCAAATTGTCGTGTCTGGTACCCCCGTCAGCCCGTCTACTGCGTCATCTGCCGTGAAACCGGCCACCGTGGCCCCTCCTGCCCGCCCTCTGGCCTGTGCCGGCGCTGCCGTCAGCCCGGCCACTTGGTTCGGGAGTGCAGGCAGGCTTGGGGCGCCGTCGATCCAGGAACTGAAGCCTTGTATGACAGTATCCTTGCCGCTGAAGATGATAGAGGAGGCTTGTTCCGAGGCCTCCGAGGGGGTAGAAGAAGATCAGGTGATATCTGGGGATGAGGTGGTTGTTACCTTGGCAGCTCCTCCTCCTCCTCCTCCCTCGGCTCCTGTTTCTGCTCCTGTTCCTGATGTTCCAATTGCTTCTCCTGTGCTGTCTCCTGTCTCCCATTCGCCTGCCTCTGTGCCATCTCCTGTTTTTGATGTTAAAGCTTCTGTGCCAACTGCTCCTCTTGTTTCGTCAGCTGTACCGCCTGCCTCACCTGTCTCTGTTTCGCCTGATGCTGTGCCATCTCTTGTTCCTAGTATTTCTGAGTCGGATGCTGTTTCTGCCCCACCTCGTGTTTCATCTCTTGCTTCGAGCCCTGTTGATCCCCGTGTTGTCGCAGCCTTACGTAATATTCCTCATTGTGATTTCCTTACTTTCGATGTTGCTAACTTTGTTATTGTTTCTATTAAGAAGTTCCGTTTGCATCCTGACTCTTATAGTGCTCTGACTGATTGTGTTTTGTCCTTTCAGCGCAATGTTTTGAAGATGTCCAGTTCCAAGAAGCCTTTAAAACGTCCTCCCGCTAAACTCTGAGGGTCCGTCGGCTCGTAAGCCGACTCGCCCGGACCGAGTAAAATGAACTTTGCTTTTCTTGTTTATTTTATCCAGTAATTAGTAATTAGTTTTTTCTTTCGTATTATGTGTTAACCTGTTTTTTTTATTTGCGAATGTTTGATTTTCCCCAGAGAGACATTTTTCGAGTACTTTATTTTTTCTTATGATGATTGTAAATAGGGGTTTTTTATCTTCTGAATAAAGGTGTTTTTCACGGGAAAAAAAAAAGCTGTCCATGGCTGCTAATTGACCCGGTGAAATGGTGCGCATGCAGGAACACCCAACGAATCTGTTCCTCACGTTATCTGTTCCCCAGAGGAATCTTGCTGGCTGGCAAAAATACAAGTGTTTCGATGAGCTGGCTGGGAAATTTTGTTATTGATAGAGTTTTTGCCTGGGAATTACTGACTTTTTCTAGCATTTCAACCCGAGCTGGCTGTAGAAACTCTGAAGACTGAGGACGACTAAGCCATTCCCTCTCCTAGAGAGTAGTCATAAACATACGACGGCTGGTCAGAGTGATTGCGCTTGCGGAAAAAAACCTGTTTTGTCACGGTTTTGTCGCTTTTGTTCGGTCGTTTTGGATCGAGGAATTTGAAAGCGCGCGGAATTCCTGGCTGGGAAATAAATTTGATCAGCTGGCTGGGAAACCAACCAATTTTATCTAGCTGGCTGGGAAATATCTTGTGTGTCTTGCTGGCAAAAAGGAACAGATATTTTCTTCCCAGCAATATTAAAAAAGACCTGAAAATGCCTGAATAACATTTAGTTTTATTAACTGGGGTATAATAATACATTTTTCAACAAATTGGTCGTCGGGTGCCCCTGCGCATGCGTGATGTGTTGGCCACACTGGGTTGGTGTTAGCCTGTGTCACCTTGCTTTCATAGTTTCGATGGAAGAGCACGTAAATGTGAATTGATACCGTGTGTAAAGCAGTTTAATTATCTACCTTTCACAATGACGCCTGTATCCTCCAGTGGTAACCAGGCCTGGTCTGAAAGCGAGGCAATCGGACAACCCTTAATAGCCTTTGTCACGGTTAGTTTTTCTCATTTGCATTACAACGTAATCTAGCATTTATGTGAGGCAATTTCGTAGCTATTTTTTACTCGCTATTTTGTAGTTTTAACCCGAAATTGTCTCGCATCCACGTTAGATTACATTACAATGCAAATGAGAAAAACTAACCGTGAAAAGGGCTATTCTTGCGATCGGCTCATGATTACATGTACATATCTTAACACTGTTTTCTCTTGCACTGTCAATTACCAAACAACGAGCCTTAGTCCTGAGCTGCAGATTATTTCACAATTACTATGTTTTTTAAATCACGGTGCCCTTAACCAAGTCTTAACCAAATAAGTTTCTTTTCTAAACTTTTAAAATGTTAAATTAAAAGGCGACTTAAAGGCTGAGTTTATTGTATTACTGTGCAGTGTAAACGAATTGAGCAAATGGCCGTACAAACAAACAAACAAACAAACAAACAAACAAACAGACAAAAAAGATAGAACAGGAAATACAAACTAATTAAATAAACAAACACTTTACAGATATATGCAAACGAATTAAAAAAGTGAATTTCTTTCTTTGAATATCAACATTGATTCAGTTTGGAGTTGACAAAGGTAAGTGTTGAGGAGGAAAGAGAGAACGTATTTGCCGAACGTTCACGTTCAGTTCTACGGAAAAAGGTTTGCCTCTGACTCTTGATATACTGCATACTGCATACATTCTGCAATGTAATATTTATCACATTTTACTCTTGATTTGCTTACTACGCGTACCGTATTTTACTGATGGTACGGTCTTTAAATTTCTTGTTGTGCTTTATGGCCTTTTGTTTTCAGAAGATAAACGTATCAGTAGAGAAACAGTTTTCTTTACTCCTCTCTTAAGTTAGTCAACTCAGAGCATACATTTCTTTTACTACAATGTCTGCATAAATCGAAGGAAGTAAAGGTCCAAACGCGGATAATAAAAGGAATATATTACATTTTCAAGCACCATCCACGTTATCTTTTTTAAACAGAGATAAATCTTCAACTAACATCTGCTTCATGTTAGCCTAACAAAAGATGTCTCTTTAATTAAGTTTCAGTTATGGGTTTTTTTGGGGTTAAAATAAAAGTGGTTTTTGCACTCGTGACATAAGAACCAGTGGTGCTCTTTTATTAAAACTCATTCACTTTTGACCACCCGTTTGCTGGATTTAATACAATCAAAAAAGAGTAGTGGCAAAAACAAAGGAAAAACTCATTTAAAAGATCCCGAAACGCAGGAAGAATTTGGGTGTGATATCAATATTAATTTTCATGCTCTCAAAATTAAAACAAAACAGCAGCTGATATTTATGCGGTTTAGTTGAAGTGAGGGCTTTCTTACTTTACTGAAAGCTGTGAGACCTCCAGTTTTCAAGATTATTTATCCTACCAAAGTTTTAAATAATCAAGTTTGTCGTCCTAATCTTCTGGGTTTTACTTTTCGGGAAAGGGAGTGTCACATCTATTCATTGTGTGTGTGTGCACGCTCGTGACAACTTGTATCCTTTTAAAGCTAAGAGTTCCGCAAAGTGACAGGGATCCGGTATTTAGAAGATTCGTGAGGTGTTCTAGTGCACCCAAATTGCGTTTAACCCGGAGAGGTATAAGGCAACGTTTTTCCTTCAGATTTGGCTGGCTTTTACAACTGACCTGCAGATAGGGGTAAAGTTCACTGTTATTTTTTCTGGGTTAAAAAATAGTATCTGTCATGATTGTCTTCAAAGTTACCATTGCGAATTTATTTTTCTTCATTGGTTGGAATTTATTAATTTATTAAGACGGGAAACTCTCAT
>NC_090891.1:32910219-32915219 GCF_036669925.1 Montipora capricornis | reverse complement strand
TTCAACATGATAAATGCAGCTGGCTGGCGCCCGCAGCAAAATGTTTACCTTCCTGGCTGGGAAAAGGCCTCAAAATAATGGCTGTTGGCTGGCGACCTCGGAAAATAATCTCTTGCTAGCTGGCTCTGAAGAGCGGATATTTATTTCCCAGGGTAGTTAAATATTAACCAAAAATGTCTTAATGGATGCCCACATATCGTGTAAGTCAATAACAGATGAATTCAGAAAAAGTGTTCGTTGGGTACTCCTGGTTTATTCTCTAAGGCAACCAAAAAGCTGCAGATGTAATGAGATGATGACAATACCAAACACTCCATGAATCTTCCCAATTAATTTCCTTCATTAAAAAGGCAGAAAAGGGTAAAAACTAGTATATAGAAATAATTTCTTTATTTCAAGACTAGGTTAGAACACATGCGAACAATGTACAATAACGAACAATCGTATCAGGCCAGTCGACTTCAAAGACTACAATTACCCCACACCAGTGGTAAGAGTATAATTATCCCTTTGCAATTTTCTTAAACTGATATATTAGTTTTTAACACCGGTTCAAAATGATCAAGCTGTGTCGATTCCTGTGATCTTCGTTTTCTTCACTGAAAAAGTCCGTATTCATGACAGTCGGCCACCGCTCAGGTGAGGTAAAGAACAGCAATTTTTAACACGGGTAATGTTTTCTTAATTTCTTAGTGCGCATTTTCATCATCGCCCACCACAAAATTGAGGAAGTTTGAAAAGGATTACTGACTAAGATCAAATGCCTATCATTATGATTTCATTTAATGACTTGATATTATAAGTCCAAGAAACATTATTGAGGGCCTAAGTGATGGTTTTAAGGATATAGCTATCAACGAACTGATATAAATGTTTAACTTGAAGTCAGTTACTAGAGATTCTTGAGTGGTAAATACCCTTGCGGCATGCTATGTGAATGCAGCTGCACGTTCTAAATCTCAGCAAGTAGACATTTGTTTTAGATGTCCCTGAAGGCTTAACTGAATAATTAGATTTGTAAGTCAGTAAGTAAGTAAACAAAATCCTCACTGACTGACGTTTATTTATTTCTAGAAAACGCTCATTCACAAAATACGAACAGTTTATCACTTGCAGGGAAAAAAAAGCAGAGATTTTCATTTCAAACATGAGTGTTAACTTTAATCTAATGAATAACACTTTTGTCACATCATCTTTACTATTATTAAAAGCCGGTTGTTTCGATTTTCATTCTAATGTTCGATATTTATACCAAACAGAAAAAAGAAAGAAACTTGCTTACTTAAACCGTGATGTATCACAAAACTGAATGACATCACTGAATAAATCAACATTCAGGAGTTTGTTTTTGTCCCTTCGGCAGTCCGATCTTTTCACCAATGCAAATCTATGGAAAAAACACGGATGATAGGAATATCGTTTTTATCATTGAAGTTGTCCTAAAGATGATGTTCTCGGCGATTATCACGAATATTCGTGCTAAGGATTCATATTTGTACAACATGAAACATTGTTTAACAAACAACTGATACTGATTTTTCACTTTTAGTGCCACAGCTAGAACCTTTTTTTGCCTTAAGGTGGATTTTAAAGGATGCATTTTATTGCACGATTAATTAAATTACTGCACGTCGGCGTACTTTATGTCAGTAATATGCAAGCTGATGACCAAAGATGGTAAAATTACCCGCAATGTCGGTGTTAAAAATAATGTTTCATGTGAAGATTAAGCCATGTGTATATCCACTCAGTTATGAAACAACATGTACAAGACCAGATTTGAGCTATATTGTCACTAAGCTTTCACAGAACATGGCCAAACCTTCTGAGGCAGATCTTAACCGGGCCAAGTATGCACTAAGATATTTAAAAGGCACACGGGAACAATGCCTCAAATTCGAGAAATCGGAGTCACCATAAGGTTAACGGGATTTTGTGACTCTGACTGGGGAGCATCTGTAAGAGATAGACGTAGTATAACTGGGTATAATTTTCAGTTGTCTCAAGACGGCCCTCTGATATCTTGGAAAAGTCGTAAACAGCAAACGGTAGCTTTATCTACTTGTGAAGCGGAATACATTTCGCTAGCTTGTGCTGTACAAGAAGCAAAGTTTCTTAGGCAACTGTGTAACGACATGACTGTTGTAACAAGTGATGTGTTAGTCAATGTAGACAATCAGGGAACTATTAACTTAGCTAAGAACCCATTTAATCATCAGAGGTCAAAGTATATTGACATCAAGTACCATTTTATAAGAACAGAAATACAAGCAGGAACTATAAAGTTAGATTATATTCCCACGGAAGATAATGTGGCTGGCATTTTTACAAAGCCCGCTACTAAAGCTAAACTAGAAAAGTTTAAAAAATTTTATTATGGGGAAATAGTTCTTTCTGTGTTCATAGTTTTTGGAGCAAGTGGGGGTGTTAGAATACGTGCTCCAATATCATGACTTAACTAGCCAACGCAACCACATATATAACCGCAACGCTTTCAGTAGGTTATTCATGTGTTATCTCTACGTTAGTAGCAAACTGCTCAGGAAATCACCGTAGTTTGTATAATGGTATTTTGCCAAATACGTGAACTTGATTGAAACTGTATATAGATCACCCGCCTTTATTTGAGCATATAAAAGAAAGCATTATATTCAATAAAAATCAGTTGTTACTCCTACTTGTGTGCGATGCGTATGTCCTTATTGTGAACATGACGACATCAGTAAATCTAACATCTACCACAAGTAATGTATGTTATATAATTTGAAGAAAGCCGGAAATCATGACAACGAATGCAAATACAAAGAAAGAAGTCTTCGCGAACATGATGGTTGACGCAATTCACTCTCTATCAAATAGCACTCAGATGTCAACCGATATCGCACCGCTGGCAGATGGATGGGATAAAATGTATGTTCTTCTAAATACTATCCTATTCTCGTTTATTATCTGCGCTGGTTTATTTGGCAACAGTATAATTATGGCGACGTTGGCTCGCTGGAGAGAGATGCGAACACCTTGCAATCTGCTGATTGCAAATATCTGCGCTGCAGACTTGGGAGTTTGCGTCTTTGCAGCGCCTTTGAGGATCGTGAACGCATTTCGGGGATGGATCTTCGGCGAAGCGATGTGCTATGTTCTGACACCAATTCAAGATGTGTTAATGGTGGTGTCTGTTGTTACGCAAACCGTGATCGCGTTCGAGAGGCACCGCGCCATTGCCGCACCTTTAAAGCCGAAGATGACTCGAAAACAAGTGAAAATGTGGATGGTGTTAATTTGGCTCATGTGCTACATAACAGCAGGGGTACCGATGATGATTTTTCTCCAGAACAAACTGTTTTCCGATGGGTATTACCACTGTTCTCCAGTTTTCACTAGAGATGCCTATCGAATTGCTTATCAGATGTATCTTGTATTGGTTTTTATCGTCCTTCCTCTCGGCATTCAGAGTGCTGCTTATTTCGATATCATTCGCGTTCTCAGAGCCAAAGGCAACCCAGGTCTCCATTCACACAGCGGACAAAGAGAAACCATCAAAGGCCGTATTCGACAGAAGAGGCGTCTTGTACGAATGCTGTTGGTACTAATGCTGACTTTTCAAGTGTGTTACCTCCCTCGTGGAGTTATTATGTTACTGCAAGAGTTTACACCCCAAGCACTTTCGAAGCGGCCCATACTTGTTCGTTATGTAAAACTGGTAATACTTGCAATGTATTACTTAAAACACGTTAGTAACCCCTTAATATTGTGGGCCATGAGTAAAGACTTTCGCGCGGGTTGTTTGAGTGTTTGTACCACAAATGAAACTCGTTTGTCGTTCATTCAAGTCGCTAGTAGGTATCACTTAACTGCTCCGCGACGAGGCAAGAAAAGTAAAAGCAGACAGCTGGTGGACAGCCCCGTGGACTAAGCTGTTGAATAGCTAACAATTACCGATGAACAAAGAAAATGTTAAAAACTAGTTTCAAAAATTCAGCACTAGTTACTTGTCAGTTTAAAGATTTTGGCGATTTTTTCGATTCCATTACCTTGAGAAGACAAAATATTAAAAAATTACCTACTCTGCGGCATAACAAGAGAGCCTAGCACTGAAAACATATCTGTCAGTTTAGAGGAAATGTATCCTTTTTATAGTTTTTATTATATACTTAAAGTCAATAAGAACAAAACCAGCTAAGCAAAAGCCATTTGCTATTTTAAAACCGCGAACACGTAAATTTTTCTAATGCAAAAGATGTTCAGGACTTTTAAATCACAATTGTAACGAACCCGAAAAGGAGTTTGTCGCGCTAAACGTTGGTCAATTCTATATCCTTTTATTTTATGTTGAAAGAATTATGTATAACTAAGCGTAATTAATGGCCTCTGCGAAGCTAGAACACAGACTCGGAGGTATCCGGCTGCATTTGCATCGAAGTCCTTTGACATTCTGTTTTTGAAAGACTTCTTCAACACTGATAAACGCGTATGGCCTGGCATGACAGTCAATATCGAAAATATTAAATCACAGTTATAGAAGTCGTTTTGCAACAAAACCGAAGAAGATGATTGCAATTAGAAGACAGCTTTGTTTCGATTTTTAGTTTACTTGTGTTCATGAGAATAAACAGTATATGAAAAGAAAAACCTGTAAGCATGCAGTATTCAGAGAAAGTAAAGTTGAGTTTCGTTGTCAATCATAGAATCCTGTCGCATCAGCATCCAACTGTATCACTGATTAGAATACATTTTGCATACGACGATTGTTATCGCTTTTTACTTTGCACCATAAAAAGAGGAAAAGAAGTCTTTTTGAATATCGAACATCACTTGTTCCTACAAAGCCCACTCTATGTTACTTTGATTATTCATGTTTTAAACTAATTTTATCCATATTTTTTATCAGGTTTGTGTAATTTAGTATCCCGGCTTCGTATCCAGACTTGTTTTAAAGCGCCAAAAACCAACTTTGTCCAAAAAGTTACCCTACTGTGTCTTTGTGTCATCTCGATGGGGAT
>NC_090891.1:32902719-32905219 GCF_036669925.1 Montipora capricornis | reverse complement strand
TTTCATTGGCTTAGCGAGCGCGGATGCAAACAACGTCATCTCTCCGTGGAACTTTCTGGAAAGCGATCGGCATTTCAGTTTGACTTCATTTGAAATGCAGCAATGTGATTGGGCAATCGAACTGTTTACTGCCCCTATTAGGAGTTTCCATGGCGGGAATAAGGAGAAACTTTGTTTTATTGTTGTCAAACATTGGTCCGTGAAACAAATTTCGAACACTTTTTCAAGGTCATACGAAAGTCGCTCTACCAATGGATTCCAGCCGAACAAACTGATAACGCGGTTAGATCAACTGGAGAGTTAACCGAAACGACAGGAAACTTGAATAATACATAAGAATAAAATGTAACAAGATTTAAAATCCTAATGGGGGCCTGGAAAAGAGACCGTCAAACGAAGATCATATTAATTGAGAACTGCAAGAACTTGCACTGGCACTGGCTTCAATAAAACCACAAAATGTAGTACTTCTTACAAAAACATATAACGCAAGTAGGGTCAGATGGGATTAGAGGAAGGTTAAACTAAACATACGACAAATGTATTCAAGTTGGCGCCTGGATGTCTCCATGCAGTAAAAAAAGTACTAATTATAAAATTCTACCAGAAGCTTCTGATTCCACATGCAGAAAACCAAATATCGGTTTCTTTAAACAAAAATCACTGAATAACAATTTATTTTTTGTCAATGGATTTTCTGACAACTGATTAAAAAGAATTGGGCTCTAAAGACTCTAAACTTGCAGAAAGCTGACATACCCCCAGTCAGGAACCCATGACCCGGAGCCTACAACTCTACTGTGTTCGTGTAACGGCGTTTCACAGACCGATTTATTACTGGGTTGCCGTATGGCAATCCCAGTCTAGAAATGGAGGGCATTTGTTCGGTGTTATTATTATTTTTTTCTTCCCTGTTGTTAAAAGTCTTGCCTGTCACTCCCCTGGTAAGTGGTATCTTTTTGCATAGAGCCTTCTGCGCGTATTTTCTTAGGATCGAGAGGGTAGTGGAACTGCGTAGATTTCTCTGGTGGACACAGTAGAATAATTAACTTAGCCTGCAATGGCGTCGAAAGTCATGTAACGCGAATGGTGTTTTACTGGATCCTTAAACAAGTCAGTTGGATAAACTACGCAGGCGGTGAAAACCAACACCTGGAATCTCAAAAGCGACGAGTAATGGACTTCGACAACAATCTGTCGCCCGTCGAGCAGAAATCAAAGTGAGCTGCATTTCTAAAATAATATTTACCAAGTGTGCTGTTATGTAGAACACTGAAACCAAATGGAAAATTCTCTGGTAACTTATGGGTTCAACAAAGACAGAGAACGAATCGAACACCTTAAGTGGATCTGTGATCAACTCTGCACAGTCTTCAGGTAATGTGACAGTCAAGAATTATTTGAAAGAAAGCTTGTCGTCTATTTTGTGCTTCATTATTCAAGGAAACGGTTCTTCATGGAAACGGTTTGATCCTGAAATTTTAGTTTGTTGTAATATTGCGCATATTTGACAGGATTGAGTTTTTTCTCTTCACGCACGCAATAATAGCAAATATGTTGTTTGTTTCAAAAAATTGTTCGCTGGCAAAGGTGGCGTTTATGAATTCATCATGTTTTATTATATGTGTGCTGGATAGTTTTTATGGCAATAGTAAAGCATTTTCTTGTTATTCAAGGAAAATGTTCTTCAGGAAAGGGTTTGAACCTGAAGTACATGGTAATTTGACACGATTGAGTTTCTTGTCTTCACGCACGCAATGAAATAGGAAGAGGTTTTCGCCTCCAAGAGCAAATATGTTGTTTGTTTCAAAAAATTGTTTTCTGGAAAAGGTGGCCTTTATGAATTCATCATGTTTTATAATATGCGAGCTTAACTGGATAGTTTTTATGGCAATAGTAAAGCATTTTCGTGTCAAAATGAGGTTAGCGTTTTTGTGTTGTGCTAACTTAATTAAATATAAATATACATTCTGCCTCGTGAGTTTGTTATCCTCGTTAACCAGCAATGGAAAGTCATTGCAACGCGAATAGCGTTTTAGTGCATCTTATGTTGTTTGTTTCAAGAAAATGTTACGCAGGAAAAGGATTCTGTGATATTTTCTGCCTTTGTGAATTATAATATCATGTTGTGTATTGAATTTTCGAGCTTAAGGTTGAAACGTGATACGGGAGGATATTTTTAGTATAATTCTGTAAGCAGGAAAGGTTTCATGAAAATAAACAGGTCTGTTGGAAGCGTGCTTGAGTTTCAACAAAATGAGCCCCAAAATCAGCAAAAAATTGTGACGCCGGTGAATAATAAAGTAGCTGCTATTTCCAAAATGATGGAATTACCTGGTGATAAATAACCTCGTCTTGGAGAGTAAATTTTTGACTTTGCAGAAACAATGGTGGGCGATTGTGATCTTTGGTTTGAATTCGCTCATTTATTGTCAAACTTTATAACACTTGATAGAAAAAGAAACTTACGAAAACCCGGTATCTTGCCATCATTTGACAC
>NC_090891.1:32887719-32895219 GCF_036669925.1 Montipora capricornis | reverse complement strand
CGTGGACGCGAGGCAATTTCGTAGCTATTTTTTACTCGCTATTTTGTAGTTTTAACCCGAAATTGCCTCGCATCCACGTTAGATTACATTGCAATGCAAATGAGAAAAACTAACCGTGAAAAGGGCTATTCTTGCGATCGGCTCATGATTACATGTACACTGTTTTCTCTTGCACTGTCAATTACCAAACAACGAGCCTTAGTCCTGAGCTGAAGATTATTTCACAATTACTATGTTTTTTAAATCACGGTGCCCTCAACCAAGTCTTAACCAAATACGTTTCTTTTCTAAACTTTTAAAATGTTAAATTAAAAGGCGACTTAAAGGCTGAGTTTATTGTATTACTGTGCAGTGTAAACGAATTGAGCAAATGGCCGTACTTGTTGAGAGATATCTGCAGTTAAAAAAAATCAAACAAACAAACAAACAGACAAAAAAGATACAAACTAATTATACAAACTAATTAAATAAACAAACACTTTACAGATATATGCAAACGAATTAAAAAAGTGAATTTCTTTCTTTGAATATCAACATTGATTCAGTTTGGAGTTGACAAAGGTAAGTGTTGAGGAGGAAAGAGAGAACGTATTTGCCGAACGTTCACGTTCAGTTCTACGGAAAAAGGTTTGCCTCTGACTCTTGATATACTGCATACTGCATACATTCTGCAATGTAATATTTATCACATTTTACTCTTGATTTGCTTACTACGCGTACCGTATTTTACTGATGGTACGGTCTTTAAATTTCTTGTTGTGCTTTATGGCCTTTTGTTTTCAGAAGATAAACGTATCAGTAGAGAAACAGTTTTCTTTACTCCTCTCTTAAGTTAGTCAACTCAGTGCATACATTTCTTTTACTACAATGTCTGCATAAATCGAAGGAAGTAAAGGTCCAAACACGGATAATAAAAGGAATATATTACATTTTCAAGCACCATCCACGTTATCTTTTTTAAACAGAGATAAATCTTCAACTAACATCTGCTTCATGTTAGCCTAACAAAAGATGTCTCTTTAATTAAGTTTCAGGTATGGGTTTTTTTGGGGTTAAAATAAAAGTGGTTTTTGCACTCGTGACATAAGAACCAGTGGTGCTCTTTTATTAAAACTCATTCAGTTTTGACCACCCGTTTGCTGGATTTAATACAATCAAAAAAGAGTAGTGGCAAAAACAAAGGAAAAACTCATTTAAAAGATCCCGAAACGCAGGAAGAATTTGGGTGTGATATCAATATTAATTTTCATGCTCTCAAAATTAAAACAAAACAGCAGCTGATATTTATGCGGTTTAGTTGAAGTGAGGGCTTTCTTACTTTACTGAAAGCTGTGAGACCTCCAGTTTTCAAGATTATTTATCCTACCAAAGTTTTAAATAATCAAGTTTGTCGTCCTAATCTTCTGGGTTTTACTTTTCGGGAAAGGGAGTGTCACATCTATTCATTGTGTGTGTGTGCACGCTCGTGACAACTTGTATCCTTTTAAAGCTAAGAGTTCCGCAAAGTGACAGGATCCGGTATTTAGAAGATTCGTGAGGTGTTCTAGTGCACCCAAATTGCGTTTAACCCGGAGAGGCATAAGGCAACGTTTTTCCTTCAGATTTGGCTGGCTTTTACAACTGACCTGCAGAAAGGGGTAAAGTTCACTGTTATTTTTTCTGGGTTAAAAAATAGTATCTGTCATGATTGTCTTCAAAGTTAGCATTGCGAATTTATTTTTCTTCATTGGTTGGAATTTATTAAGACGGGAAACTCTCATTTTTCAGACAAAAAATATCGAGCTACGAAATCAGCAGAAACAGTGGATAATAAAACAAGAGAATGCAAAAGAACAGAAGGGCAGATATCAACGGAAGACGGCGGAAAGCAAAGCGAGAAAATGGAACAGTTTCAGGTGTAAAACTCAAATAATGAAAATCTATTTGCTAGACAAATATCATTTTCTCAAGTTTTATGAAATTTCTTTATTCCCTTAGGAAAAACTTAATGAATGCCCACTAACGTTTGGAAGTTTTGTGATCGCCAAGTTACAGAAAATTATTAGCCCAAGAGAAGCATGCTAAACCTTATTTAACAAGTTATTGAAAAAAACACCTTGCCAGTTGAATTATTGGATATTGTTGACAAATCAAGGCATCCCAAAAGGAAACAATGACTGATCTCTTTGCTTTTCCGCACCGGTAGGATGCCTGTTAAACCTGATTATGTTGATTTTTATATATCTTGTTTACACGATTTCAGTGGCCCGAAACAGAAGAAAAATTGAACCAAAATAGTTTTTCAAGTGGCTTTCAGGATGTCTTGCAATTTGTAGCGAGCAAGCTCAAAACAATATCTTACAATATTAAGGGAAAATATTTTCATGAATGATTCTATTTACGGCTTTTTAGATGTCATTTTGGATGCCTGTCATGCTCCGAAAAATCCAGTGAAGCCGTCCGTCTTTATGCGTAAACGAATACATGTTTTCGACAAAAGTTTGAGCGGGAAGTCATATCAGTCGGGACAAGCAACACAATATTAAAAACCAATAACGAGTGCTCCGGAGGATACTCTAAACAAATTTAGGCGGTTCGCAAGTAACATCCGAGTGTATACCACAATCCCACATGATCACTTCCCGTTACATCGCTCGCTCTCATTTCACCTTGTGCTGACTAAAATAATTAAACCGCAACACTTACAAATGTGATGGATTTTTGAAAACATAATACTGCCTAATGAAAGTTGGCAAGAATTGACAGGGGAATTTTTTCCCCTGAAACCGTTAATGCAGTAATTTTGAAACTCTTCAGACAGGAAGCATTTCAAACAGTTCAGGTCCCAAGGAACTTTGTATAGATCGTATTTTTCTGGTGCGTATAAAGTTGTATCCATCTTTCACAAATCCAAAGTATTTAGAAAAGGGGAAAAATGGTGTTATTTTGCGCATGCTCGAGCGTGTTTCTGTTATGAAGCGAGTGGTCAACAAGTTGAATCTGTTGAATACGTATAAGGTCAACTTTGAACTGTGCAACCACCGATGTTTCAGCAACAGATCGAATCCTGTTCAAAACATTTGAAGTTTTTTCGGGAAGCATGGACTTGCTATTTTCGTATACGACTCTGGTTTTTTACTTATGCGCTTACTCGTTTTACTGAACCGGATGAAACCTTAATGGAATTTTCATACCGAAAAGCTAAAAAAGTGAAGTCCTACAGTGTTTAGAATAATACTCTGTGAGAGGTTAAGGAATTTCAAATTTAAACATTTTGAGAAGGCATGTCGAGAAAGCTTTCTCAATCCTACAGCCGTTGAGACTGTATAAATATTCAATTCGTCAATAACAGGTTAAATTAATATACATAAGACAGCCCAACTTAATGGCCTGTTTTTTGTTTTTCGATAGAAAATTTGTTGCCGCCATTTTTGTTGGGTTTTGCCTGGTGAGACAACTGAAGCCTTTAGTTGTCTCGCAATGGGACTATCAATGAAAGAGGACGCGAACATGAAATATTGGCCGTATTTATACTAGAGGACGTCTAAGACGTCTCAGACGACTGGTATAAATACGGGAAATAAGGAGGAGGCATTAAACGTCAGACGAATTAAGCGTCTCAAGGTAAGTGCGTCTAAAACAACGCACGTAACAGACGTCTTAGTCGTCTCAGACGTCTAAGCCGTCCAGTATAAAGACGAGACACTCTTAACAGGGACGTACTTAGCAATGAAGGGCACACCGTCTCTTTGGTGCCCAGTATCTTTTGAAGAAAATCATGAATTTGATTTCTAGCCATCGAAGTTAAGTGGTTCCCGTATTTATTTTAGTCGCACTTAACGGCCAGACGTTTTATGCGTCTGGACTGAGTCTCTGGACACGTCCTCTAGTATAAATACGGCCAATGCAAGGTCGTTGCTCTTATGTTTGGGTAAGAGATAAGACTGAAAACTGGCGACCATGTAACTTTGAACTAAGTCATTTATAAATATGCGAGCGATGATTGATAAATATGCTCGGACACGGTCTGTAGGCACAATGTAAAAAAAAGACTTCCAGGTGGGAAGATAATTTAATTTGAGAAAACAATTTCCTACACTTTCTCATTGCTTGTAAACAGTCTTCGATTACCTCCGTGACAACAGCTTTTCAATGTTGAAAACATTGAGCAGAGATACTTCTTAGGCCGTTTATTCTCTAAGGCAACCAAAAAGCTGCAGATGTAATGAGATGATGACAATACCAAACACTCCATGAATCTTCCCAATTAATTTCCTTCATTAAAAAGGCAGAAAAGGGTAAAAACTAGTATATAGAAATAATTTCTTTATTTCAAGACTAGGTTAGAACACATGCGAACAATGTACAATAACGAACAATCGTATCAGGCCAGTCGACTTCAAAGACTACAATTACCCCACACCAGTGGTAAGAGTATAATTATCCCTTTGCAATTTTCTTAAACTGATATATTAGTTTTAAACACCGGTTCAAAATGATCAAGCTGTGTCGATTCCTGTGATCTTCGTTTTCTTCACTGAAAAAGTCCGTATTCATGACAGTCGGCCACCGCTCAGGTGAGGTAAAGAACAGCAATTTTTAACACGAGTAATGTTTTCTTAATTTCTTAGTGCGCATTTTCATCATCGCTCACCACAAAATTGAGGAAGTTTGAAAAGGATTACTGACTAAGATCAAATGCCTATCATCATGATTTCATTTAATGACTTGATATTATAAGTCCAAGAAACATTATTGAGGGCCTAAGTGATGGTTTTAAGGAAATAGCTATCAACGAACTGATATAAATGTTTAACTTGAAGTCAGTTACTAGAGATTCTTGAGTGGTAAATACCCTTGCGGCATGCTATGTGAATGCAGCTGCAGGTTCTAAATCTCAGCAAGCAGACATTTGTTTTAGATGTCCCTGAAGGCTTAACTGAATAATTAGATTTGTAAGTCAGTAAGTAAGTAAACAAAATCCTCAATGACTGACGTTTATTTATTTCTAGAAAACGCTCATTCATAAAATACGAACAGTTTATCACTTGCAGGGAAAAAAAAGCAGAGATTTTCATTTCAAACATGATGTTAACGTTAATCTCTAATGAATAACAACACTTTTGTCACATCATCTTTACTATTATTAAAAGCCGGTTGTTTCGATGTTCATTCTAATGTTCGATATTTCTACCAAACAGAAAAAAAAAAAGAAGCCTGCTTACTTAGAACCGTGATGTATCACAAAACTGAATGACATCACTGAATAAATCAACATTCAGGAGTTTCTCTTTGTCCTTTCGGCAGTCCGATCTTTTCACCAATGCAAATCTATAGAAAAAGCACGGATGGTAGGAGTGTCATTTTTATCATTGAAGTTCCCCTAAAGATGACGTTCTCGGCGATTATCACGAATATTCGTGCTAAGGATTCATATTTGTACAACGTGAAACATTGTTTAAAAAACAACTGATGCCGATTTTTAACTTTTACTGCCACAGCTAGAACCTTTTTTTGCCTTAAGGTGGATTTTAAAGGATGCATTTTATTGCACGATTAATTAAATTACTGCACGTCGGCGTACTTTTTAAGTCAGTAATATGCAAGCTGATGACCAAAGACGGTAAAATTACCCGCAATGTCAGTGTTAAAAATAATGTTTCATGTGAAGATTAAGCCATGTGTATATCCACAGTTATGAAACAAGAGGAAAGTTAGCAGAGAATTCAAGAAAACAGAGTTGCTCTAAGCTGCTATACCCCTCCATCAACTCTTCGTTCTCGAGGCTCTCGTCACTGTCCGAATTTTCCGTGTGAATCAATTATAATTTGACAAACACCCTGAAGCGTTACCTCAACCAATTTTTAATGTACCGCTAACATATAAACTGAACACAAATGTAAGGCTGCGTGAAACAAACCGCGCACTTGATGGTTTTGGCCACGGGAAGTATAATATTTGAAACTGACTATGGAGTTTTCGAAACGACATTTTTTCCAAACTGGTTAGCCATGGGATATCGCAACCTCGTTCCCAGGGTCTCTCTTCTCTGCCTCCATTGTCGTTGAGACAATGGAGGCAGAGAAGAGAGACCCTGGGAACGAGGTTGGGGATATCGAGAAAACTGGAGTGACTCTTTGTTTTTCTTTATTTCGCCTGTGTCCTACACAATGAAATGATTTGGTGAACAAATGTTCCCATAATTCCAATTTAATTCAGGTTGAAGCAAGATTCGGCTAATAAGGTTTTTCGGCAATTTGTCCCTGCTTTTGAATTAGGACAAATGAAACATGCCTGATTAAGGAGGCTCGAACTAGTTTCAACACTTCCAAAGTGACGCTCATATTAGAGGGATTGGCACCACAATGTTGCATCATGTATTGGCAATATTGTGGTACCAAATGAATTATTGCTGAACAAGATACAGTCATTATTGTGACGTAATATGTCACCGTGGCAACGGTCAAGCCCTGTAAAAAAAAACCCTTTTTTGTTTCTTTAGTTGCTTATATCTCAAAAACGAACTTGGTGACCCCATTTTTTATTTCTGAAAAGTAATCAGAAGGGCATGATGAGACTTTCTGCAAAGTTTAAACAATTTTGTCTTGTGGATTCAGAGCAACCTTAATTTTGTGATTTTTTAAAGGTAGCTCTGAATCCTCTCGACAGAATTTTTTTTAAACTTCGCCGAAAGTTTCATCGTCACCTTCTAATCACATTTCAGCAACAAAAAAGGCGGAAACCTAGTTTGTTTTTGAGATATAAGCAACTAAATCCAAAATATAGGGTGTTTTTGCTAGGGTTTCCCGATGCCAAGGCAACTTATTACATGACAATAATGATCACATCTTTTTTGGAAATAATCGGTGTTTCATATGGTACTATAACATTGCTGTTACGTGATACAGTGTTGTAGCGTTATTCGATCTAAACAGAGACAACAATAAAAGCAAGGTGACAAACGCTAACACCAACCCAGTGAGCCAACACATCACGCATGCTTACAACCATTTCACCCGGTCAATTAGCAGCCTTGGACAGCTGTTTCGGCCTTCTGGGCCTCATCAGCTTGGCGTAGCCATGGCTGCTAATTGACCGGGTGAAATGGTTGTGCGCATGCGTGATGTGTTGGCCACACAGGGTTGGTGCTATCGTGTGTCACCTTGCTTTTATTGTTGCTAAACAGGGAGTCTTCTAAGTGTTGAAACCCTTTCGAGCCCCCTTAAATTACCAATTTTGAATCTGTTCCAAAAAAAAGATACACGTTCACTTGATGTACAAGAGAAAAAAGCTGACGAGAATTCAGTTTTGTAACTTCGTCTCAGTGATGAAACAAAGCCTGGTTGGTGTTATTACTGAAAAGAGGAATCCATTAATTCCGTTTAGTAAACCTGGGAACAAACCCGTAAATTCTCATTCATGAAATTAAACTGTGGCGCAATTTCAGGGGTGTTCAGGTGAACGCCCCAAAATAACGTATATCTGTAAGGATATTGCTGATATTAGGATATTTTTCCGTTG
>NC_090891.1:32880219-32882719 GCF_036669925.1 Montipora capricornis | reverse complement strand
GAAGGGACTGAAACCTACAAAATAGCTGTATAGATAAAGTAAGTTCCACATAGATGTAAAATAAATTACTCTATTCCAGTCTCACAGATGTGGTTTGTATTATGTTGTTGACTGCCAAGAAGGGGACGGGGGGGACCCCAGGAACCCCCTGGCTACGCCCCTGAGATTAATCAATAATTGGTCTACCCAGTAATCGGCAGACTAGATTTTCAACCGTGGAAAACGGCATTCAAAAGACTGTGTTTGTTTTGATTCATCCAGTTCTGAATGAACGTTTTTTGATGACAAATTAATTAAATTATTATATGGTTTCGTTCGCTTTGAGTCGAATATGTGCTATTCTAATTTTTTACGGGGAAAATTGAAATTTATACTCCCACAAAAATTGCTACCGATTTGATCTCCTTCCATGTGTTTGTTGTAGCCCAGGCACATATTTCCAGGTGTCTGTAACTGTCCACGTGCCGCTCATTCTGTCCCCTTTTATATTAGTGCTTCTGATTACTCGCCTTCGATGGCACGATGGTACAGGTTTCATTCTTAAAACATAGGAAAAAACGTTTATGAGTTCTCATTCCAACAGATAGATGCAGTGAGACAACACAGCTTGAACACAGGCCGGGCTCATTCCATCGGCCAGTCAGCAACAGAAGGGCTCTTTTCGAATCATGCACTGTCATATATACGCTTTAAAAGAGATTTGATTTGGAGGATTGAAATGCTAAACACCAAGCAGGAGTTAGCTTGAACAAATTTGTACGTCTTATTTCCAAGCCAGAGAGACAATGTCACTTAACAATTTTAGTGCTTGGATTGACTTATATAGAGACTTCAAGAATCGTTTCGTGGCAGGAATCGAGGACTTTATATTGCCTATGTGTATTATCTTCATTAACTCTATGCATATATGCTGAGACAGGAAGCAGTGTTTTGCTGAAAGGATCATGAAAATTGTATTTTAGTAGCTCTTTTTTCACTTATATGCATGTTGGTTTTATCCACCGTGGAGTTTTCCAGATCTTTTCTTGGAGTGTGCGTTGATTGGTAGTCTAGACGATAAGGTAGTCTCTCAGTTAGTTGCGATTGGCCAGTTAACTGAGCCGTATTCTACTTAGTGCAGGACCAGCTAAATTTGTACCCTGCTTCAAAGGTGCAGAGCTACATCAAATTTCTTACTTTCCTTGTTTCCTCGTGCCAGACTATAAATTATCTTTCTTTGTTGGTTACTGTTCAATCAGTGAAGTAAAATAAATGCGGGCCGTAACTTATTAAGATGTGTTTTTTGCTCCACTTTACTAGGGAATTTTTGATGTAAGACTGTAAGTGAAATGACGGCCTTCTGAGGAAGCCTCACGACAAAGCAAAGACAAAGACAACCGCGGAAAGCATCCATTCAAACAAGCGCCCCTGGTCAACGAAAAGTGAAAACATCATCGTCTGCTTATTTGTACAAGAATTGACGAGTCACTATTTTCCCACAAATGGAAAACTCCACCGTAATCTTGCCAAGAGTGAACAACTTCAGTATCTCGATTTTGCCAGATAGTACCGTTCAGACGCCACCAGTAGGAAATGCAACCGATGCATCCACACCTCGCAACAGCAATCAAACTATATATCAAGGGATTTTTGTCAGTCTCTTGGTATTCGTCATGTTGGCAGGATTTATTGGTAACACCTTGGTCATTTTAACCATAAGGGGAAAGCGGAGTTTATGGACACCATGTAACATGTTTATTATGAACATAGCTATCGTGGATCTTTTAGTCGCTATTATTCTAACTCCGCTTCGAATGACAGAGCTTTTTGTCGGCTGGCCTCTTGGAAATCTTGTTTGCCAGATTGTGGGACCAATGCAAGACGTCATTATGTGTGTTTCTGCTGTAACTCACAGTAAAATTGCTGTTGAGAGATACCGTGTTATAGTAACCCCTTTCAAGGTCAAACTTACATTGTACAAAGCAAAGTTAACCATCGCAGTTAGCTATGGCGTATGTTACATATTAACGGGTATACCGCTGGCCTTAGTTTTAAAGCAGCAGGAAAATGGCGGACTAAAATATTGTAAAGCGAAGTGGCCTTCCATCACTTATCGTCGCGTCTATGAAGTTTATCTGGTCATGGTTTTTATTTGTCTGCCGTTGGTCATACAAACAACTTCATATGTAATGATTTTGACGCGCCTGAAAAGAGAGGACGCACAAATCCAACTTACACGAAGTGGAACAGTGGAGCAGCGTCTGAATCAAGTGCAGAAGAAGGCGAGGTTGGTTAAAATGTTGATTATTCTTGTTGTTGTGTTCCAAGTTTGTTTGATTCCACGAGGAACCTACATACTTGTGAAGGAATTCGTGAGTGCAGAATTTACAAAGCAAAACGCACAATTGATGAAAGTGGTTTCCATCGCCACAATCGTCATGTACTATTTAAAGCACGTCTTCAATCCATTAATACTTTTTGCGATGAGTGCAGAGTTCAGGAAAAATTGTTGTATTTGTCG
>NC_090891.1:32865219-32872719 GCF_036669925.1 Montipora capricornis | reverse complement strand
GAATGTGCGTATATATTAAGCAATGGTTAGAAATTCGGTGGTTAAAAGGAAGATAATGCATGTGCGGAAAAACGGACGGTCAGGACGGTTTCTAAGTTTTCTAATTCTAATGTAAAACTGGTTTTGAATGCTTTGCAAACTTTTTCTATTATACCGTGAAACGTTTTCTATGAGAGAAATGAAAGAAAAAACTGAAAAAACAAATTCAAACACACACACACACACACTATTAACTGCAGAGCGTCAAAAATTCAGTAGGCGCTATTGTTTTGCAAGTACATACGGTGAATAGACGGATTTGGAGTCATTTATAACAGGGTACCGCAAACATCAGACTGAAATTTGCTGCTAACCAAAACTGAAGTTTATTTCATTCCTGTTAGCCAAGCTACTCGAGTAAAGCATAAAAAAGAAACAGATAAACTGGAGTGAATGAATTTTCACGGTTTTAGGACAAGCAGCAGCCGGCTATTTGATGTAAAAGTGGTTAGCTATTGATATAGAATGAACCTGATGTGGTAACAAATTTTATGTGGGCTATTTCCTCCATTTTTCAGTCATGCTCCATAGCGGTATGAGTCATTGGCAAAGTCGAGTTGTATTCAGTTTAGTCGAGGTTACGGACCATCAGACAAAATTTAGATTTATCATAGAAACATGGAAACTGGCACCGAATGCGAAATTTGATTCAGATTCACTGCTGAGGAGGACTATTTGGAGCCTGAAAGGAAATAGAAATTAACATATATATCGACCACAGAGTATGAGAGGTTGTATTGAAACCATGAATTTCTTAACAAATTCAGTAGAAATTTCTTCTTACCTCTGTTAGAGATTTTCGATTTCTAGCTCGGGTTCAAAGAGGCAGCTTCATCTCAGTAAACTGGTCCCAGTCACTTCTGCTAATGTGTTATTATTTGCTAATGACCACAGTCCACGCACGGTCAGGCTGAGAGGTAACAAGCTTAGACCGCGCCCAACACTTCTGAACCGCGATAGTTATGGTAATTAAATTGTGTCAGCTGCGTGCGATGAGGAGACTTCGTCTCAAGCGCGGACAAACAGTCAAACAGCAGCCTGCCTTAGGAGATAATGTTTTCACAGTTCCACCTCAGAAAATTTCACACAGGCAAAGCACTTTGTAAGTTTTTAACTAAATCGACTTAACTGGCCTTTATGATTTCTCAAGCAGATGATCTGTGGTAGAAAATGCAACTGTCTCTTTTCCTCTTTCAACTGAATAAAGTGTGTCCCAAAACAAATTTCATTTTACATTGTTAAGCTGTTGTTGCAGGTTGTACAAATAGAAAGATAAATTAACTGATAAAATAACATTAAAATGCTAACAAAATGACAGTATTCTGTCACATGTTTTACTCGGCTTAATCAGTTTTCTACATCATGATGGAAAAACCTGGGTGTAAAATAAATTTCCCTTTCGTTTTTTTTCAAACGGAAAAAACCTAAATGCAATAGATATTTCTGACGGTGTCTTTTTAAGTTCAAACTAGGGTAAGCTTGACAATTTTACTCAGAATCTGACGCGAATTCGGAAAATGACAAACGTAGTGGCGAACAAGCAAGTCAAAACGTAGAGACTATAAATAAATAAAAACTAACAAATGTGTCAGTCGTCAATGGCAATACCTTATACAAAATAGCACTGTATGTCAGCTGGTTCAGTTCGCCTTTTCATTGTCTGTCGTGCTTTTTCCAGTGATTCTCATTTTAATCCTGTTCACAATTTGTGATTTCGAGCGAAGACTGAATAACGCCATTAGAAGCCGGGCTTTAAAGCAGAGTACCGGAAGGAAGCTATACTGTGAAATCGACTCGAGACAAACATTCAGTTCCACATGCCAAAAACACTGACAAAAATTCAAAATTTACGCCAGGTTTTCGTCAATATAAAAGTGTTCCTTGTTTCCTGATGCCTGGGCTGGTGCCGACCTGTTTAATACTCTCAATTTTACCGTACAGGCACAGTGACGAATGACAAAGCTGTCTGCGACCTTATGTATGGTCAAATCAGGGTACATCCTGAATACATTTCAGTAGCTCCAGCTATATTTTTTCAAGAAACTCAAATAAAACTCACTTCCTTTTAAAGCGATTATTTTCAAAGCATTAGTGCTCACCGATACTAGATTAGCACTTTGCTGCTATGTTCAAGGATCGTAGTTACACCCAGCCATTAATAGGATGGTAGTTTCGTGAATAATCTTTGATAATTTTAAGAAATAAAACAAAACAATAAACTGAGTCCTTTTTTGACATGTTGAAGACTCCAACACTTTGTTAAATAAAGTCAACAAATGTTGGAATATAATGATCAAATGAATTCGGATGATTGTTCCCATTTTTGATTTATCATGTTTCATGCACTCTTTTTTTTTGTAAACACCTTTTTTATAAGAACGTTGAGCCCGAGATTAACCACAATTTTAAGCCCCTATTAACAACATTCGTCAGGCTAAGAGTCGATTAAGACCGTTTTTATTTTGCTTATTTGTATTTAAAATGAAAGCATAAAATAAAGGTAAATTAATGTAAATTATTAACCCAAATAATTAAGGGCATATTTTGTATGACATAACAATGGACTTCTTATTGCATGATACACATCTCACTTTGTAATAATGGAGTTCTTATTTATAGGTTTCCTGGTCACGTCCGCATTGATTTATTGAAATACTATACCATGTACATGTAAATTTAAGAACATCTAAGAACGTTTTCAGCGTCACAACGCAAAAATATATAAGAACGCTCAGCCTCAGCTCCAAAATGTTACGATCTTATAAAAAAGAGTGTATTTTGTGTAACATAACAATGGTTTTCTTATGGCATGATACACATCTTAGTTTGTAACAATGGGCAGTTCTTATTTATATACTTGTTCCAAAATAACTTCAACACCATCAAAATCATAGGTGAAACAAAGTCTGATGTAAATTTAAGAACATCTTAAGAAAGTTTTCAGCCTCGAATCGCTAAAATATATAAGAACGTTCAGCATCAGCTCAAAATTAGACGTTCTTATAAAAAAAGAGTGTAAAATTCGATCTGATGGAGGGCAAACCGCGGCTTTCAAACTTCCGCCTTACCGTGGTACATTGACTTTTACCAACTTGTGCGATACGATTAAAATTTATTTTCATACGCACCTATCCAGACGCAGCACCAGAATCACTCTTTAAAATTAATTGCAAGGCCCAAAATGAAGCCCAATTAAAATGGGAATGTCCTTCAAACGGGCACAAAACAAAGACAACGCAGTTTAATCCTGAACATTGATGAACGAAGGCACTGCTTCGTGGTACAATGTAAAAACTTCAGCCTTGTCATCGAAGAGACCTAGGGGTACGTGTCATCAGCTGGCGTGATGGTGATCCTTTAGGGACAGATGTTATCGATAATATCTGTAAGTGAGATCAGTTTTTTAACGTCCTTTGCTTTTAAATTACCACAAAAAACAACGTTTGTGGGTCATCCAGAAACTCATGGAACGTTCTTGTTGGTGCCAGTGGAGGCGTTTTTAAAGGTCACTAAAAGTCCTAAAAAGCGCCAAAGCTAAGGACGAAGCGAAGTAGCAAAAATAAAGAACTGACTTATTCACAAAAGAACTTTTAAAAAAGAGGGATTGAATACCTTGACAACCAGCCTGAAGCCCTGTCCTGACACAAATGCGTTTTCGTTTGAAAATGCATACATTTCGATGAGTTAGGGCCTTCTGTCCACACTAAAACGCCGAGTGTATACATCGAAACCAAATTGATTTAAAAACGCTGTCGAAAGTGGACAAAAATGAAAACGAATACATATCGTTTTAGTGTGGACATTAGAAAACGCATCTTTATGAAAACGACGTTATCAGCTCCTCGTGAGTTGTACTTCAGGCTCTTTTAAACATGGCTGATGAAAATGAAAATTTTCAGCGCTCCACTCGCGTCGCGTCTTCGTAATGTTGCGCGCGCGGGAGTATTTCGCGCGCCCCCACAATGCATCGCCGGAATTAGAGACCACTCGCAGTCTAAATGATACTAGCAAATATTTGGTATCTTGTTTGGTGCTTAACCTTGCTCTATTCAACGTTATCTTGCTTTTTCGTAGAAGAAGAAAGTGTTGTTGTTTTCAAGATCTTCCCATTTATAGTGCAGGAGCGAAGGCCGAGAAAATGTTTGGAACAAAACGAGCGACCAAAAGCGAAGCTGTTTACGGTTCTGACAATTTTCAAACTCGCACTAACGGGAAATACCGAAAATTTCGCAGCTGTATCTCTTCCGAGCATGCACATACCTACAACACAGCATGTCATTAATTAAGCGTTTTCGAGCGTTTTAGTTGAAAACGCTAAGAAAACGGTAGCGTGGACGCGGATTGATTGATGCGTTCTCGATGACACGGAACTGAACCGGATACTTTTGAAATTGGTTCCAGGAAGACATAACGCAGATCAAATGTCAATATAGTTGGCTGAACCACTTAGTATTTTTTCGCTCGTGTCATGTTTCTTAACAATTTGGAAGCAACCTTCCAGGTGTCAACCCGGCCAATCCCAAATAGGTACGCATCCAGTCATCAATGCAATTTCTTCGCTGTCATTGGAATTGCGAAGTTATCAATTTCCCACTGGAGCTTCGTTAGCCGAAATTAATTTGCGTGTCTTATATTGTCAAGTTACAAAAGTAGGGTCATACAGGGTCATATCTTTTGACTTCAAGCAAAGTGGTGCACGAGCTCGTTTTTTTGTGTATTGCAGTAAATATCAATGTAAATAAACTCGCAGGAGTAAGGGAAACTATCTTGATCTTCCTCCGGCTAAAATGTTGAAATGCGTGAACTCTACAAATGCTGTAAGTTAATTGCAGAGACAAGAACGCCTGGATTATCGTTGTTTTCACAGGCTTGAATGCAACTATGAAGAAATATTTAAATTATCCAAGTTTTGTTGCATTGTTTGGGCCAATGATGTTCAGTGAATGAGAAAGTGCTGGTCATGAAATCACTGTACAAAGAAGTGATAACAGGGTTTGATAAAGAGGTTGCACATGGAGGGAGATCACGATGCGTACCTGCGGGGACACTTACCTTGATAGTAGAGGCAAAATGACCTTTCAGAGCCAAAATGACCTTTTCAGGCAATCCAAAGAAAATGCAGTGTTTCGTCGATCTGTACAAAGTTTGTCACCCTTTACTGTCAGCGCGAAAAACCAATATTACTGGGGTGTCGTTCATGTCATTGGACAGTGTTGCCGAACATTTCGCCTTGCACTCGCTGTCACTTTTGCATATTCGCATATATCCGGGTTAATTTTAGGTGTGGTTGCCACAGGGCTCATGAACAGGCGCGAATTAAAAAGAAAATGAAAGAGACACTTACATAAGCATGGAAGGCATATCGATTATTCGAAACATGCATTTCAACATTTGACCTCAGCCTTCGTTTTCTGGCTTAAAATCCCAGTCGTTCGATTAACATTAAAAACCCAAAATCACATGTTAGAAAGCAGAACAGGCCCATTAAACAAGTCACAGCCAAACCCAGCTCCAAATGCAACGAGTGCGCGATTTTTTTAAATTTTGGAATTAGAAGTTACCAAAAATATTTATTTGACTTCCCAAACACTTGTACTTTACCTCGCAGATCTCTTCTTGGCTATCAGAGGAATTTTCTTCACGCTGTTCGATTCCGGTGAAGCGAACGGTCGAATTTATTTTCTACCCCCAATAGCTTGAAAAGAAAAACAAACACTCATGCATTCGACAATCAGGGTAATTTTTGTTATCTGGTATTCAACAAATTTTTTCCCATACAGAGAAATTGATTCACGTTATGCTCCTGAGACATCTGACATATAAAGATCAATAGCCGCATGCTTCTGGCCGGAATACACATTATGTCTTGCAGCGTAAGCGTATTTTCCACTTGGTGGGCGTTCATGTCGATAAGTGCTTTATTGTGTTGTATGAACAGTGTATGAACGGGTTTCATTGATTTTATGTCCACTGTGTACTTGAAGGGCGCGTAAAGAGCGTCTTTAGGACTGAAATAACGTCAAAACTAATCAACTGAAAAATCTCATCATTCAAATCTATGTCAATATGAAGACTTGGAAGATCCTGGCCGACAGCAAGGCGGTCGCATAAATTGAACACAAGAAACAGTTGTCTTACAGCAACCGTACTAAACTTTTGACTGAAATCATGGGAACACTTTGGCATGATGACTCAGGTTCTCAGTGAAGAACCTTCTTACTGTGAATAAGTAAATTATTTCCGTGTTATTACGACAAAACATTATTTTTCTTCCCTTTTGAACTGATTTAAGTATGTTATGGATATATTCACTCTCGGATTCAGTAATTTAAAATTTAAAAGTGCATGCTATTAGAATGCTACATTTTGCCCGTCTCTCAAGAATTCAAAAAGAAAAGGTAAGGAATACAATTAAAAAATATAATGCTTACCAAATGATGTGACACTGGAGTTTTTTTTCCAGAGTCAATCCCAGCTATTGTATCAACTAGCAAACAAAACTTGAGGTACACAAATGTGTTTTGATATAGTGATAGGTGAGCAATATGAGCCGGAACTAGTTTTCATAAATGTTATCAGGATGTACAAATACACATTATAGACAACGATTGAACTAACAAAAAAAAAAAAAAAAAAAAAAAAAAAGAAAAAGGGAAAAACGAAGTTAAAGGGTTTGTTGAAAGAAAACAGCGAGAAATATATTTCTAACGAAACGAAGCACATCATAGCAGCAAAGTAACGAAATACGAATTACCAATATACTGAGATGACAAACTATTGATTCCCACGGAATTCGCCCTGACCGGAATTCTGATTTAAATAAATCTTAATCCAATATTTCTCAACTGTTGCGAATGAATGATTAGCCTTTTATCTTTGAGTAAATATGGGTCAAATGAGACAGGAACAGTTCGACTTATCTTGACTAGTATATTTCGTGATGGAAATATTCCTTAGTAAATTTCGAATTAAGATTTAGATTCAGACTTGTATATATAGATATATTTGTATATATATGGTTCAGTCTTCGCTGAGAGAAAGTACCCGATGCGGTTTGCAGAGCATTGTAATAGACTAAGAAAATCAAATTTAAAGATAAAACGCCAGACGGCCGACGATCGCGTATTAATTAAAGCGCAAGATTCCATTTTACTTTCCCGCAAAATTTGCTTTAAAAGAGACACTTTTTTATCGTTGATGGGGACAAACCTGATACCAGATTCTTACTCTCAGTAAGCGCGAAACTCGGAGTTACGGACAACCAATGTTTTATCTTTGATTTTCTCTCTTAGTCTTCTTTCTTTCTCGCTAAAGTTTTGAAGAGAAGGTCAAACTTTCAGTACTGCGAAATCCAAAGGAAGATCTTAGGGTGAAGCCTAAAATCATTGGGGGGGGGGGGGGGAAGGGGAGGGGAGGGGTTTAGGAGCTCTGTCATGTGCGTGAAAGGCACTCTCCTCAGTG
>NC_090891.1:32827719-32862719 GCF_036669925.1 Montipora capricornis | reverse complement strand
AATGGAGGCTAATGCGGGGGAATATATTAAAAAGTATTTGCATTTGAAAAGGTTTCCCCACATTAGCCTCCATTGCAAGCTAGTTCCAGTCCAATACTGAGAATACGAATATGGTCTAATTGAAAATTGGAATAGTGTGTTTTCAAGTGTATCGGAGTAATGCGGAGTTACCAGGAGAAGAATAGAAATAAACCATCGAAAATATGGTGGCGATTCGAGCAGCACTTGGCGCCAGAAGTCAACCACAGGTTGACTTGATATCGGCTACAACAATTCAGAGAGAAGAATGACGAATCCGTCGATGATTTCTCGACTCGTTGACGTAATCAAGCTCCGAAATGCAGATTCAAAGACATTGAATCAGATGAGCGACTTATCGAACAACTCATCGTTGGAACCAAACACAAGGAAACCAGTCAAGAAAGATTACTGGGAAAAGACGAACAACTTACCTTGGACGAAGTTATCGATATTGTCAGAACATACAAAGCCATCACGTCGCAACTGGAACAGCTTGAGAGTGAAAAGAAGGATATTAACGCCATCATAGGAAGGCTGTGTCGAAACGTGGGACGGGGATGCGGGGACAGGGGACGTGGGGACTCTGGGACTCGGGAAGGTGGGGACGTGGGGACATAGGGACGTAGGGATTTGAGGAAGTGGGGACTCGCGGTTCCGGGGACTTTGGGACGTGGGGACGTGGGGACTTGAGGACTCGGGGACGTGGCGACGCATTTTTACCATTTGTTTAACTTTTCATCATATTTCACAAAATCCTCGTCTGTTGATCGCAACTGCGTTGTACCGCGGTTTTAAGTTCCTCGTTTGTACAATGTGAAACAGAGGTGTAGTAAATATATATGGTATAGTTCATTACTCGTCTTCATAAAAAGGTGACTTTCATTATACACAGTTTAGGTAAAACGAAGTGACACATTTCTTTGCATTAAGTCCTTACTCGACATTGGCAACATGAACGAAACGTTGGTAAATCGAGGCTTGAATATTTAAAAGTACATTTTCATTGTGACCTCTATAGACACTTATTATGTGATTTGACTTTTTGTTTTTCTTTTAATTTAAATTTACCGTTTCCATTAAGATAGGCATATGATTAAAGGGCAGAATGATAAAGCCTCGATAGGAGTACTAGAGCAAGGTAGCTTGATATAGGGTGACTTTTCCATCCGTGTTTCCGATAAAAGATTTAAATTGTTTTTAGCCGTTAAAAATCACGTAACACATTTCAGATGAAAGAGCGAGTAGAAAATTTCAAGTTGACGCCGATTGGATAAATGTTTCCTCGTAAAGCAAAAATATGCCAATTTATGAACTTCTAGCACTTCTCATTACACTTTAATCAGTTAAGACTGTTGAAATATAAAGTGCTACACGGCCAACGTTTGTAAAAACGTAACCCTTCCTTGTACTTATACATTAGTCAAGCCTTGGCACACTGGAGTCAAGAGTTTCTAAGCATCTGGCCCGGGGGCAGTACTTTAGGAATTTCTGGGTGGGGGATGTTCCTCTGGGACCCTGGAACCCTTAGCCTATACCAGGGCTGGTTCAGCTGAATTTTGCTACCATGTACCAGATCAGAGTAAACTCCCCAAATCCTCCCTATCCTAGAGTAGCTGTTTTTCAGAAACTACTCGCGTCACTAGTACAGTCCAGCCACAACAAAACCTATACCACAATCGTTTCTCTCTCAAAAAGGATTCAGTATTTATACTTGTTCAGTTCGTTCAGTCTTTTTCTGGTTTCCTTAGTCTAGATAAAATCTTCAACCAACTGGTCAGTTCCGTGAAAAATTATACATTATTCTAGACACAAGCGCTCTGATTTATGTACCCTATCCCATAGTGAAGTGCTTGAAAACCATACCTTTCACAGCGGCACATACATACCTACATACATACGTGTGTATGTATAGCTCATATATGGCAGTACCCCCACTCCCCCCTCCCGACGGGGGGGGGGGGAGGCTTATAGCCCAGTGATAACGAACATTTTCGACAATATCAGCGGTGACAACCCGAATTTTTCATCAAAGGTAACAAAGTGACCAAGCGCCCGGAAAGCTTTTAGAATCTCTGTACGGTGGCCAATTTACATTATCAACTCCGTTGATAAAACCAAATTTTTGTATACTACTTCCCCACCGACGCAGCACCACAGTTTCTTTAGAAACTACCCCTTCATTCAAGCGCCAGGAAAGATGCAGTCAAAATGCCGCCAACAAGGACATTGGCACGGTAACAGAGAAGAAGTCATAAGGGTCACGTTTTTGTGCAACAACAACAACAACAACAACAAACACTGCAACGTGAAATTTCAGCTGAAGTGGTGTCAGCAATGGGCCATTAGGTCTTCTGCTTTGTTTCACACTCGATTTCTGTGACGGGTGGCGAGAATGACTTTTCGAGAATCCAATTTTTGAATTTCGCTGTGTATTTAGCTGGTACTTGAAAATCATACAGTTGATCATTTTTGCAAAATAACTTGACATAAGCAATTCGACTTTCTTGGGGATGTTCTCCCATTTCTGAAATTCTATACTTCAAAAATGTGTCGCCGCGGCCCTGGGTCGAGACTCTTTAAGACAATTTACTATTCACTTGTACAACCTTATTTTGATTATTGTGATGTTGTATTCTCGGTTTTCACATGACGTCACGACCGCCATGTTGGTGCCCAAAACAAAGAAAAGGCGGCCATGTTGGTGCCCCGATCAAATCCTCGGGGAATTTAACTCTATTATTATGCAAACGCTTCCTTTTGTTTTCGTTGAAAAACATAGCTATTGATCACGTGAGTGAAAACCAGCAATTGAGTGACTGCTCCAAAACACTTGCTGACAAATTACGAAAGTTACAAAATAGAGCAGCACGGATTATTACTAGGGCTGATTACTCTATTCGATCATCAGCAGTGGTAAATTCGTTAGAGTGGTCTAACTTATAGAAGAAACTTTAAATTTAAGAGAAAAAAGGCACTTGTTAATTACGATGTTTAAAGTATTCAATAATAATTGTCCGACGTATCTTAGGTATTGTTTCACGATTTTTGTTCTATTGTTTTACGTCATGTGTGTTTTCTACACGAAGTAAAAGCCGGATCTCGCAAGCTTTAAACGTACGATATCTAGGACACATTTTTACATGATGGCTTGTTTCGTATTATTATATAGTAAATTATTATTGTTACTAATTACTTCTATTGTTTAAATTTCTTTGACATTAAATAATATTTAGCGCTAAGTTGTACCTAATTCATTAGTCGTTTTAACATTTATATCTTGTAATTCTTCTAATTTTTAGCATTTATATTTTGTAATTCTTAAGGCCCGGCCAAACGATAAATGTTGAAAAATCCAACATTTTGGGTGAACCAACATTTTATCATTTGGCCACCGTGTTTGATGACCACTCAACATGTTGGATGATCTTGGAACATGTTTGATGCAGTATCAGACATTTAATCCAACATCGTGCAACATTTCTTTTGTTCTCATGTTGGATGCGTGAAATTTTGTTCGTTTGGCCAGATGCACGCACGCGCATTGTGACTGCAAATTCAGTCGTTACCATAGACACCGTTTGCTTGCGTCACTAGCGTAGTTTGAAAATGTCAGCGAGCGAGGAAGTAGCGCAGAATGTCGATCAAACTTCTAGCAAAAAAACACCAAAACAAAAAGCAAGACGTTGGAGCGACGAGAAAACTGACCGCTTGATCGACCTATTGGAAGGAAATAGATGCTTATGGGATGTTTTTTTTGTGCCGACTACCACCTGAAAGACAAGAGAGAAAGAGCATATTCTTCGATCGAAGAGGAACTCGATATATCCGCGGCGTGTCTTCGGCTGCTAGTTCTCGAACAATATTGGTAAAATAACCACTCTCTTGTCGTCTTCGAATCCATTCTCTTGTTTTACCTCGTTACTTGCTCTATGCTCGGTTTCTTTAAGCATTAATAACACTGATAAACATCCGTGGATGTTATGTGGTGTACGCTGGGAGACATCCTTACCCACAACCCAATGCCTCTCAACAGTTTGATCAAACATGTTGAATGGATGTTTGGTATAGTTTGGCCACCCCCTAATTTTCAACATGTTGGACTGTCCAACATCAACCAACATATTGGATCGTCCAACCTTTATCGTTTGGCCGGGCCTTTACAGGGCATGTCTGAAAACCAGCTTGCTGAGCCATTTAATTTACCGTGTTTTAAATAAAGTTGATTGATTGATTGATTGATTGATTGAGTGCCGAAGTCCCCACAACCCCGCGTCCTCGAGTCCCCATGTCCCAACGTCCCCGAGTCCCCACGTCCCCTTTCCCCGCGTTCCCGTCCCACTTTTCGACACAGCCTAATAGGAAACGTAAACAAACACAGTAGCAACAAGAAACCGATGAAATCGAAAATGTATCGAACATCCCTTGAGACAACAAAAAAAGCAAGATGACACACGCTAACACCAGCCCGGTGTGGCCAACACATCATGCATGCGCACAACCATTTCACCCAGTCAATTAACAGCCATGGATAGCTGTTTCGGCCTTTTGGGCCTCATCAGCATGGCGTAGCTAACATACCAGGCGGGTGTGTTTAGCACCCCTTTAAGTGGCAGCTTCACATGCCAAACATGTGGTAGCTACGCCATGCTGATGAGGCCCAAAAGGCCGAAACAGCTGTCCATGGCTGCTAATTGACCGGGTGAAATGGTGTGCGCATGCGTGATGTGTTGGCCACACCGGGTTGGTGTTAGCGTGTGTCATCTTGCTTTTATTGCTATCCCTTGAGACCCCGAGGTAGGTGCCCAGCATATGGATCTAATGCACTGATCAAATCGAACCTTCAACAGCCCCGGCCATTTCACGATTTTCTGTGCTCGGGGTTGGGGAATTTGATAGGTAAGGTCTTCGCGGGGGTGGGGGATTTCCCCTTTGCCCGGGTGGGGTGGACCAGAAGTGGCAGTTTTCAAATGATTTTTTTTTGGGGCGCCGAAGTCGCTAACAGCTATAAACACGTGTTTGGACGAGATGGAAGAGTTTAAAGGAAGAGATATAGCATTCGTGAGCGACTGGCCTACAAGAAAAACTTCTTCAAACGTTGCGTAGGTGGGGGGGGGGGGGGGGGGAGAAGGGATTTTGAATTGGACGGAAGTTTGCAGTTCTAACCCCCAAGGAATAACAGCGACAAGAGGCCGACAGAGAGAAATCGAGCAAATTCCAGACCACGCCACCTCTCAAAAAGCAGAAACCGACGAACAAGAATATCTGTAAGTAGAAATCGCAGAGACGGAGACAAAATAGAAGTTAGCGATCAATTTGATACGATCACCTTTGAATCCATCACAGTTGATGCTATTGCACCCAGAAACCCATCTGAAGACAAAGTATTCGTGACTGTGGGCATCGATTTGCACAAGCTTAGCAACCGCCCCGCAACAATTAGACACGGCAGCTCAAGGTGACATACGGCCCTTGCCACTGTACCGCCGAATGTACCCAGAATATCTCACACACGGATGGTTTTCCCAAACCCGAAGCTGTTCAACAGTCACCTACAATGCTCACAACTTATGGTGGGGTTAAGATAAAACATGGTAAAATCATGGTAAATGTGCAATAACGTGCGAATTCAACGGATCGAAAGAAGATTAGAGGCAATCTTCTTCATCACAGAGGCAGAAGCAGAAGGACCAGCTATCATTGGACTTCCAACATCTTTAGATATTGGTTGAGCATCGGGCTGTTATGTGGGAGGTCGCGGGTTCAAACCTCGACCGGATCAACACTCAGGATCTTAAAATAACTGAGGACAAAGTGCTGCCTTTGTAATGACATCTGCGAATGGTTAGACTTTCAAGTCTTCTCGGATAAGGACTATAAACCGTAGGCCCCGTTTCACAAATGTCTTCTATGCTCATAAGTTCCCTGTGGGACGTTAAAGAACCCACACACTATTCGATAAGAGTAGGGGATGAAGTCCCCAGTCTGGTGGCTGTCCTGTTTACTCCAGCAGAATTGGCCGGCTTGGCAGTGATGTCTCTAAAAAGGCTTGTGGTGTATGAGGCCACCTAAGAAGAAACAGCCATAAGTAAAAAAGGGACTTTGCCGAGTACTGGAACATGTAGATATAGATGTAGATTTAGATGTGGAGCTTAACCTCGTCACATTGAACTGCTCTTTATAAAAGAGTCTAGCACAAAACACTGACCACGCCAACGCGAAAACCGTACAAATAAAGGACAAAGATGACTGGGTGAAACAATAACCGGATTGCTTTGATGGGATCGGAAAATTCCAAGGACAATACCACATCACTGTGGATTCATCAGTACCTCAGTCGTCCATGTTCAGCGACTCGTTTCACTGAGCCTGCGTGAGGGCATAAAAGGCGAGCTGGATGACATGGGAGTCTAAAGAGATCATCTGTCAAACTCAAAGAAGGCGAACCAACTGCCTGGGTGAACAGTCTGGTATAAATCAGGAAATCCAGTGATCAATTAAGAATATGTCTTGACACCAAGAACCTAAATAAAGCAATTCGCAGAGAACACCCTGTCATCCCTGCCTTAGAGGAAATTTTATCAAAGCTGGCCGGTGCCAAATTCTTTTCCGTCGTGGATGCTAAATGTTGTTATTGGAACGTTAATCTCGTTCTAGAATTAACGTACCTAACCACATTCAAAACGCTATTTGCACATTACAGATTTCTGCGAATGCCCTTTGGTTTAAAGATATCCCTAGATGTTTTTCAAGCCAAGATCGATCAGACCGTGGAGGGGTGTAACGGCACAGTAGGCATCGCCGAGACATCGTAGGCTCTGGGAAGTCCGAAGAAGAACATATATGCACGAGATGATGGACAGATGTACATCCACGGGGCTAAAGCTTCACCCAGACAAATGCATGATTAAGCAGAAGAAGATAAAGTTCTACGGTGTCATTTGTAGTGCAGACGGGATTCAGCAAGACCCGGAAAAAGTCTCAGCTTGGAAGAAGGTGACACCCCCTACCAGTAAACAAGACCTTCAAGAATTCATGGGACTAGCAACCTACATGGGTCCTTTTAACTCCCAGCCTCAGCCCGCTGACTTCTCCCTTATGAGAACTTGTCAAAGACAGGAGTGTCTTTGACTAGAGTCCAGCACATCAAGAAGCACTTGACAAAGTCAAAAACACTGGGGTACTACGATCCATCAAAAGAAATCATCCTTCAAGCTGATTCCTCCACTACAGGCCTTGGGGCTACCCTGCTACAAAAACCGATCGCCTTTGCTATCAAAACACTAACACAGACACCGAATCACGATGTGCCAACATACATGTAGAAAGAGAACCCGATGACGTGGTGTATGGATGCGGGCGTTTCAATACCTAGCTCTTTGGCCGAAGTTTTGTAGCAGAAGCAGACCGCAAGCCGCTGGAGTCTATACAGATGAAAAACCTATAGTCTCTTCACACTCAAGGGGACAAAGGATGCTGCTCCGACTACACCATATGATGTCACCATTAGATACCGACCAGGCAAACAAATGAATGTGGCCCTTTCAAGACTCTCCTCGGATGAAGCTATGCCCATACCAAATCTGAATGTTCAAATATATTATGTATGCCCACAGTTCTGAAATGGATACTTGCAGAAAATACAAGAACAGACACCTAAAGACCGGAGCTAGCTGCTCTCAAAGAGGTTTCACCTAGACCGTGGCACACTGTAGGAACTGACTTATTTTACCTTGACAACGATGAATACCTTTTAATTGCCAATTACTATACCAAGTACCCGTTTGTCAAGAAAATTCCAAGGGGACAGAGCACCAGAAAATGTGTTGTGGACATAACAAAGCAGATTTTAAGTTAGCACGGCATTCCACAAATCGTGAGATCAGATAATGGACCTCACTTCCAGGGTCACTATCGTCGATGTTCAGCAGAATATACATTCAAACACGTGTTAAGTTCACCCAGCTATCCAAAGAGCAATGGATTCATCGAGACCCAAGTGAAGATTGTTAAGAAAGTCTTAAAGAAGGCAGACATCCAACTTGGACTTGCACTTCCGTTGCCTAAGGTCGACTCCAATTGACAAAAGCTACCATCCCCTGTAGAGCTGCTCTTAGGGCTACAGATACAGGACAACCTACTTAGAAGAATCCAAAATAATCACACCAGTGATAAAATCATTCACAGGCTCCAAGAAACGCAAGCATCAGTCAGAAATTATGATGGCCAAGACTATACCTTGCCGGCCCAACCATGGAGACAGCCCACTCTTAGAATCTGAACAAGCATCCTTAACCCCGAGTACCACCCAACCAACAAACCTAAACCAGGAACCAGAAGGCCTATCAACGGGTGCCCGTACTATTAGAGACCATTATGTGACACGAAGTGGGAGAGAAGTAAAGCCACCTTCCAAAATGAACATCTAACTTTAACTGAGTTGCGGCTTTCGACTTCTACCGAGTGTTTCACACGAGCACTTTATATTATGAATTCATTTCCTACCTTGTTCCATTTATTATGACCAAGTTTCAACTCAGTTGTACAATGTCCTTGTTATTTAATATCCAGCCACTATCATTTTTTCGAAAAAGAAGGATGTAGTAGTCACTTCCGGTCACGCGTAAGCCGTTCCACAGTTTGTTACATAAGCTCTAACTCATATGATTCTGTCAACGTAATGTTTACGTCGTTCGCTGTTGAGTTCACCTCGTTGGTTTGACAGACACCTAAAAATTTCAGGTGGCTTCGACGGGATTCGATGGTTCAGGTTTAACTTCTCGACCTTCATTTTAAAATCTTGGATCTTAATTAATAGCGTGCTTTTTCAAATTAAATTGACGAGAAAATTTTAAGTATAGGGTTAACGTCATGTAACTGAAATGAAAGAGGAAATGTCCTTCTCGTCAATCCCAAATGACGCCCACCCTGTCACTAGGCTTTTGTACATTATACTGGCATTTTTTTCGAGCATTTTAGTGAGGCAAAGGCATTAAGCATTATTCGAGCGTTTTAGTGGCATTTCTACCCCCCCCCCCCCCCAAAAAAAAAAGTTTTTCAGATAAAATGAAAGTAGAAATAGTTTTTAACGACAATATCGACAAGAACAATCCTTAGAAGAATACATCGAAACATCACTTATGTTAGAATACCAAATGCGATAGCTTTTAATTAAATATCAAATACCATATATTCTTACTTTATTATACTACATTTGTGTTGCACATGTACGTTTTTGTGAAGCCGACAGCGCTGAAGCCGAGCCTTTATTTGCGATGAAATGTTGAAATTAAAATCTTCAAATTCCAAAAACAACCTTATCAGCCTATACATAATGAGCATTAACTGAGCATTTTAGTGACTTTTTTGGGGGGAGACCAAGCATTTTAGTGGGGAAGAATGAGCATTAAAATGGAGCAGTTTAGTGGCAAAGTAAAAGCATAATGTACAAAAGCCTACCTGTGTATGCCAATGTAACCAGTATCACGTGACTATATCGCGGCTACCGCCGGAATAATGTTTGCGTACGCAGGCCACTCCAGCTGGTCCTTGCTTACAAAGTTATAAATGACGAGTTTAATTTTTATCAAATGGACTATTGTTTTGGCAAAGCAGACCTTCCAACATCTAAAGCCCCCAAATTTTGAGATTTCAAAAATTTACCTTAAAAAATGTTGAAATTTGGGTCCCAAATAGAGACATTTGAAAATGGTTTCAAACAAAGGAATCTCAACGCTAACAATGCCTAGCAGTGTTCAAACTGCCATAATTGGTGTCTTTTTAACACTAAGTCACAAAAATTTTATGTCTTCAGAGGATCGCTTCCTGGTTTGGAGGAGGCAATTCAAATTCCGAGGCAACGGCCACGATCACGAGGCGCGAAGCGCCGAGACGAAAAAAGGAATTCAGTTTTGGTTTTCCTGTGGAGCCAGGCCTAGGTTTCCCTGCTAGCAGAGGTTGCTTTTCTTTTGCGTTTGCTGGACTGACGAGTACGGGAAACGAGATTTCTGCCATTGGTCGAAACTCATTGTGTTGAGCATGCACAGTGGTTACTTAGCGACCGAATCCTCACGTGATACTTCACGTTGTGTAGGCTCACTTAACAACAGCGGAATCGGAAATAAATGAGCTTACACAACGTGAAGTATCACGTGAGGATTCGGTCGCTAAGTAACCACTGCGCATACTCAACACAATGAGTTTCAACCCATGACAGAGGTGTCTTTTCCCGTACTCGAACGCGCGTCAGCCCAGCGAATGCAAAAGAAAAGAGACCTCTGCTAGCAGGGAAAGTCGTTCCTCCAAACAAGGTAACCTTCCCAGGTTACTTCGCGCTCTGATTGGATATCAGATCGAGGTTTTTTTTGGCTCGGCCCAGATTCCCAAAGACAAGAAACTTGGCAAATACGTCGGCAAATACTGCATTTTATACATATATTTTTATTTTTAGGCCTTATCTGATTGAGATTGTATTTGTTGTGAAAAATCGTGAAATTTTGAAGTTAATTCGTGAGTTTTGAAGCAAGCAACCGTGGACAATTTTCCTGTCGGTGTACGTTGGATCAGTGGCTTGATCTGATCGGCGTTATTTCAAGTTGAGAAACTAAATATTTTAAGCAAGAGCCGATACAACGTAGATTTGATTTTAGTGGTGTACTATATTTCGGCTGCCCAAACCAGCCTTCTTCAGGTACAATGAGAGTTTACATTGAATTGCTTCTATGTACATATATATATGTAGTAAATAGATGCTGACGTAATACTGTGAAAAATGTGATAAAACATGGCAGTTAAAACGAATTTGAATTAAAATACTAAGAGTCACGGAAAAATAACGGAAATCGCTAAAATAATAAACTGAAATCTAATACGTTTCTTCGCGGATATTAAGACCGTTGGGATCAATTGTCCTTCCTTTTAAAATTAAAAAAGCTTCCCTGGCCTTACGGATCAAGTCTCTGTTAGAAAATATTTTTTCGATAGGAATTAATTGCTTGTCCTTGGAGATGTTGTGGGGAGAGGAGAGGAAATGTTCTGCGACTGTAGTAGGTTTGGATTTGGTGTTAGCGTTATCTAAAGTGCGGCGGTCTTCATTAAAATTGTCTTTTAAACGCGTAGTTACTAACAAGGAATGACCTAAAATGACCTAAAATGATCTTAAATGAATATAAAATGACCTGAAACGATCAAAATAAAATAAATTAAAATAAATCTGAAGTAATCTAAAATGATCTAAATGAAGAATTACAGAACTGACTGCTTACCAAAGAAAAGGCTGATACCAGGAAGCTGCTGTGAACTGCCGGAAAGTGCCGATGGTTGCCATTATATTACTAAGGAAATTCCGGATAATTACTGTATCATTTGATTGATGCGAAGTGTGTAGTTTTTCCCTAATCTCGTACCCAGAGTCCTCATGCTTTTTGGTCAGTGGGTGGACGCAAGGGGAGACGCTGGAGAATTCAATTTCGATTGACAGGAACAGTTTGCACTGTTTTACGGGAGAAATTCTGCGGTAATAAGATTCCCTACCCCAGAGACTCTCTCCTGTGCCCAACAGCTTGGCCAGAGAGCCTGAGCGTGGGGCTCGGGGTACGTGATTTGCTTTTTACCTGCACCAACTTGGTTTTGATTTTAGAACTGTCTTCTTTATTTATCTTTTATAAAATCACAATTTCTCTTCTTTATCCATTGCATGGTTTTGAATTTTATTTATTGCGTGACAATGCAAGGTCATTTTAGGTCATTCCTTGTTTTAGTAACTACGTGCTCGTTAGTCTTTTTAAAATTAAAAATTAAAATTAAAAAATTAAAAATTAAAAATCAAAAAATTTTGGGCTCATTTTAAGTCATTTTGGGTTCATTTTAGATCATTTTAGGTCATTTTAGATCATTTTAGGTCATTCCTTGTTTTAGTAACTACGCTTTTAAACGTCGTTTAGCTTCTCCTATGTACTGTAGATAGCATCTGTTGCATTGAATCATGTAGATAAGATTTTTAGTTTCGCAAGTTATGTGGAAATTAATGGAGCGCGTTGCGCCAGTAGAGAAGAATTTGTAGTTGGTTAGTCCATGGAAAATGTAAGGACAGGTAGCGCACTTTTTGCCACAGCGAAAAGAACCGGAAGGAAGTGTGGCTCGGAATTAGAATGAGTTACATTGGGGGACAGTTTAGCTGTAACCAGCGAAACTGTCCCCCAATGTAACTCATTCTAATTCCGAGCCACACTTCCTTTAAGTTCTTTTCGCTGTGGCAAAAATTGCGCTACCTGTCCTTAATATTTCCATGGACTAACCAACTACAAGATTAGATTTCAGTTTATTATTTTAGCGATTTCCGTTATTTTTCCGTGACTCTTAGTATTTTAATTCAAATCGTTGTAACTGCCATGTTTTATCACATTTTTCCCAGTATTACGTCAGCATCCATTTACTATATATACATATATATGTACATAAAAGCAATTCAATGTAAACTCTCATTGTACCTGAAGAAGGCTGGTTTGGGCAGCCGAAATATAGTACACCACTAAAATCAAATCTACGTTGTATCGGCTCTTGCTTAAAATATTTAATTCGTGAGACCGTGTGATTGAGTCCTGAAATCGTGAGTCTCACGACCAAATCGTGAGAGTTTGAAGGTCTGGCAAAAGTCTTTTTTATACGCTTATGTTACGTTAATAGAAACTTACTTGTCTTTTTTTTATATTTAACTATGTCAGTGGAAAATTCCCTACTCATTTCTCGGAAAAAGCTCCGAAATATAAAAACCATAAAAACCTGATATCATATTCTGCACCAGTCTCTTACATAAGCCGCTCGGATTTCATTATGGCGGTTCAGTAAATATTCCCCGGTGCTCAGCAAATTTCATCATTAGTGACTTTTATCCACAGCCGGAGCAACTTTTAAAGTGTGAAAAGCGTTTCGGTGTTTGAAAGATCACCTAAACAATGTCATCCGCCAACAAGCCTCTATTTAAAGTTCCTCCGCCGTTGCGATCGAAAACTTCTCTTATAACAAATGACTTTGATCTATCGCAGAGGGTCTTAGGTGTTGGAATAAATGGAAAGGTTCTGGAGTGTTTTGAAAAGAAAACAGGCAAGAGATTTGCCTTAAAGGTAAGCCCAGTCCTAAACGTTTTCTTAAAAGAACGTTCATATCTATTAGAGGTTTCGTAGTTTTGGTCCCAGCGTGGTTGGATCAAAGACAAATTAATCTTAATTTTTTGCTGATGCAAGAGCGGATTATTGTCGTGGAATTATATTATATGATGAGTCCGTCCAAGAAGTTATAGAAATATATTTCCGTCGTGATCACTGTTTGTATTTTAGGAAATTCTGCTTCTAAGTGAAAAAATTCCGATCGCGCTCCCTAAAACGAGGTTTTCCGAAGCAGTGCTTCGCGTACGCTTGAAAAAATTAAGACAAATGGGAAACATTGAATAGTTTTTTCGTGTGATGGTGAACATTTTGCGAGCCGTGCGTTGGTTGATTTCGGAAGTGCTAAGTTTTCGTAATCACATAATATTGGCATTCTGGATGTAAATGTAGGTATGAATAATATTGCATCATTTGGTGAAACGTTGCTAGTGTTTGCGATTTTAGTAAACTTTGCAAAAGCCACGATGACAGGCGGAAACTTTGCATACATACATGCTTTAGTTAAACACGATAGGGTTTAAAGCTCAAAGCTCAAAACTGGTGAAGATACTTTCAAGTTTCCTGTACTGATAATGAATCATTAGCAAAGAACGAAAGGCGTTTGCCATACTTATCATAAATTTATTTTAAGATAGTATTCAAAATAAAAGCAGAGGTCTTGCTAATTTTGTGCCACTAGAAATTTCGTCATTTCCTCATTTCTATACACAATAGCCTTCCCTTTTGGCATGACCCCAGGCTGTTTGATTGCATTCTTGTGTATCAATTGAAATCTCCCTGTGGCTTGAGAATAATGAAACAAAGGAAGCAACCATGATTGACCTTAAAGCAGCAAGGTCAAATTGGATTATCGAGTATTGGTGATTTACAATCATTTCACTGGCTTAAATAAAAAAAATATGACAAATAAAATATGTCTAGATCTAGAGAGTCAAAAAGCCATGGGTTGGTCTTGCAAATTCTAGGAATTAGTTTTCTCAATAACATTAAAAGTTATGGCAATTCTGAAGACCAACTTTAACTTTACACTGATACAATCATTAAATGACTTGCTCTTAATACAGCTCATTGACTGAAACATTTTGAAAGCACAAGGCATGGACAATATAAGAGTGCTTATGCTGCACTAGGCAGCCCCAGCAACTGATCAGTGGCAGTATACATGCCGTGTCAAAAATTGTTTATCCCCGCATTTCAGTCAGGTACTAGTCTATCTGTGGATTGATTTGAATATATATTTGGTCACACTACCGCAGTTTTCTTAAAAAAACTGAAAAGAACCAGTGACAAATTATCATCCAATTTCTCTGGCAAGTGTAGTGGAAAAGTCTTTCATTAGAATAGTATAGAGTTAAACTTTTTCAATTACAATATTTATTTACATGTAACTCATTGACTCCTGGGAGTGAGAAAGAACAGATTTTATTTTGTCTAACACCAAATGATTTTAATTGTCAACTGGGTGCATCGTGGGGCACCCGAGTAGTAAATTGGTTAATTAATGTATTTTTGTCCGTTACTCTGTAAACATCCCAGCTTTTTTTTACGAATCCTAGTTGTATGTAGATCCTGTGCTGTACAGGTAATTGACCAAATGTAAAAATGGCTGCCAACAAATTATTCTTTTGTCTTTGTGTTAATTAGCCTAACTAGCCTCGTTCACACCCGTAAAGTTGAAAGAATTTGGGCTGTAAAACGAGGCTAGTTAGGCTACTTAACACAAAAGAATAATTTGTTGGCGGCCATTTTTGCATACGGTCAATAATACTATTATTTTTGTTCCCAAAAAATAAATGTGTGGATAGTATTGAACACCAGATCGACATTTGCTCCTTTTTGATTGCTCCAAAGTTTAACAATTCACATAAATTATTGGTAGTAAACACATAAAGTGAGGTAAAATATAATATACTGAATATATTCTTGTCTATTAAGGTTTTGCAAGATAATGCTAAAGCATGGCGAGAGGTAGAGCTTCACTGGAAGGCATCTGGCTGTCCATTTATTGTTAGCATCAAAGATGTTTACCAGAACAAATATGCAAAGAGTGATTGCATTCTGGTCATCATGGAATGGTAAGTTGATAATGGTGCAAAGAACTGATTGATATATATCAGAAACCCATAAGGGTTGAAATGTGTAACGGCCCCTTGTGTGCTGGGAAACAAGTTTCTGAATATTCAATTTGCTAAGTACTATATTTGGAACAACAAGAGCGAGGGGTTTCTAAATATGGTACTTAGCACTGAAACATTCAACCAATCAGTTTGCACTGAATACTCGGAAGCTGTGAACGCGCATTACACGTTTCAACCCTTATGGGTTTCTGTATATATACAATGGAGATTTCATGTATCCACCAAGACTCCAGAATTGATTATGTTGAAAGTGGTATAAACAAGGGGACATGCATGTACTGTATCAACTTGATAAAGTAAGATTGTCTGGGTGAGAGGAGTCCTGAGAAGGAATGTTGTTGGTGACGTTAAAGATAACAGAAAAACAAAGCAATGTTTTGTTCAGTACACAATGTACTTGTATGTGAATATTTTTCTGTTTTTTAGCATGACAGGAGGGGAACTGTTTGAAAGAATACAACAAAGAGGAGACTCTCCATTTACTGAAAGAGGTACAGTACATGTTCAACATTAACAAGGAATTAAATAAAGAGTGTATGGTACAGTACAAATTAATGAAAAAAAAAATCCAATATGCATGCTGGTTGGTTCCTCTTTACTTTCTTAGGGTGCGTTCAATTGACCGTATTCCGGAATAGGAATACATGGAATATAAGTTAGAAATCCTTCATTTGTTATGGGGATTCACATCAAGAATTACAAATATCTGCTAAAATGCTATTTTAAACATATTTTTGTTAATTCCTTGTTGCTTCGAAACGCGCCATTGAAACGTACCGTTTTAATCATCACTCCACGTATTCTTATTCCGGAATAGGGTCAATTGAATGCGCCCTTAATTTCAATAGCAAACTATAGCACTAGTTACCGGTATTTTCATAGCACAAATGCTGTGTTAAACGTTTCTCAAAACATTCTTTGCATTCATTATATTTTGATATGCCAAGGCCCTGCTAGGTGATAGATCTTTTACAGTAGTGGCACCCATGCTTTGGAATGCACTTCTGCGCGAGGTGGGAGCAATAAGTGACCTATGCACATTCAAGTGACATCTTAAGACATATCTTTTATTGATTAATATATATTATTATATGGCTTGTGTTTGTAGCCGATATAACGCGCGCTCTGATTGGCTAATTGTGACTGAATTTTAGGGCATTATTCTCTTGTTATCCCCTCGGGCCGATTACAGGCTTGCAAAAACAAAGCAAAAGGTAATTAAAAAGCCATATAATATACTACTTACTAACCGAGCTAGCTCGAGCCGTACTGGGGAATATTGGCCCTCGGTCGTTTTTGAACGGACATCGCTATGCTCGGTTCGTACTGCCACGACCTCAGGCCAGTATTCCCCAGTATGGCCCTCGCACTCGGTTAGTAAGAAGTTATTATTAGATAGGGATTTTATTAGTATTACCATTAAATTACTATTATCATTTAATAATACGTATCTATATATATTTAGCATAATGATTCAACATATTTATATTTTACCCATTTGTTCTTGATATTTATATATTATAAGTTGTAATTAGTTTTTACTTAATAATGTAATGTACTTTTGATCATCCCATGGAAAGGACGCAATATAAGTTAATTAAATTAATTAAATTGATGTGGGTATGAATGGAATTACGTATTGAAGACAAATTTTAACTTTTTGTTCAGAGGCAGCTGGTGTTGTACGTCAAATTGCCATGGCAACAGCTCACCTTCACTCTTTAAATATTGCACACAGAGATTTGAAGGTATAGTTTCTTAATCTGCATGTACAGAAACATTGATTTAATAAGTATAAACAATAATTAAGGCTTGATTACCGACTGCTGTTCTGAAAATTTTAAGCTATGCCTTGGTTGCTTACTGAGTTGGAGAATTTTGAGTCAACAGCTTTTTTGTAGTAATGCTGCATGGGTTTGTTGTTGGTTTGTGTATTGTATTGTTAAAGTTCTGTTCAAATTAGGCAAAGAAATGGATGGATAGAATTTGTTTAATTCAATCTTGTTCTTATCCAATGAAAATTACTATAAATTAATGTTTTTTGCACTGTTTTTCCACAGCCTGAGAATTTGTTGTATGCTGATAATTCACCAAATGCCCCTCTCAAGTTGACAGATTTTGGATTTGCAAAGGAGGCAACTGCTGGCCTTGATCTCAAAACACCCTGCTACACTCCTTACTATGTTGGTAAGTGCATCTGCAATTAATTTCTTTGTGATGCCAAGTAATGCTTGCAAAAGTTTGCGTGGAAGCTATGGATAATTGATTACAGCGTATTAACACTGAAACACCTCTAGGCTTGTGCAAAAGCTTTATATTGAGTAGCAACTGAGAAGTCATTTTGTCTTACACTTGGAATTGCTGTGGAAATTCAGGACAATAAACAATACATTCTACTTGAACTAAGCAAAGAAACAGTGAAGGACCAGTCAGAATCCATTAGTTCCAGTTACTTATGAGTGTTTATATTTTATTTCTTCTTAGCACCTGAGGTCCTTGGTCCAGAAAGCTATGACAAAATGTGTGATTCATGGTCTTTAGGGGTTATAATGTACATATTGTAAGTTCAGTTCTATATTAATAATAATAATAATATTAATGATATTGATGATGATGATGATGATGATAAGGGTGGATGCATGGCTTGAGAATCTAGGTTTTACCATAAGATCTTGACTTGTGCAGAAAACAGACTTTACTGATTAGAGTGTAATGAGAAGTGCTAGTTTTGTACCCCATATGAACCATGTGAGCACGAAGGTCGTGGGTTCAATTCCCACCCTGGTTAGAGTTTTTCTCTGTCCTTGTGTGGGCCCATTTCCATTGTTAGGGCTAACGCGCACATGGTTCATAAGGGGTACAAAACTAACACTTCACATTACACTGTAATCAGTTAAGTCTGTTGAAATATATAGTGTTTCATTAAACGGCCGTGTTAGGTTAGGATTCTAAGGAAGCTGTTGGAACCTGAAGGAGAAGAAATGACACAAAGGACCTTTGGCCACTGGCTGTGGGTTGCTTTTTTGGTGAACATGTCGGCATAACATCTGCTAGAGTGAAAGCGTTACATTTACTTAACAATAATAATAATAATAATGATGATGATAATAATAATAATAAACTTTATTTATGGTAATTCCCTTGAAAATGACTTGCATGTACTGTCCAGATTTTTGTCAAACTTAGCGCAATTGGTATTCATGCACAGGACATTAAAAAAATACAAGAAAAAGAGGGGGTCAACCCTGCTAGTTTTCGCGCTGTATGCCCTTTATTCTAAATGCTTTTTACCGAATTACGCGAGAAGCATTCGAAACTTAATCAACCGGAAAAATGGTTGTTATATAGCTAAAGTTACTGAATATTGCTGAAACGTTGAGCCTACTTGTTTGTCTGGGCTAAAATCTTTCAGGAAAGTAATTTCAAATTGCTCGATCTTGCAAAGAAATATAAGCAAATTGGACCTCTACATAACCACTTCACACTCATTGTCTGGCTCCAAATGCAGTTTATGGCCTTTATATATATAAATACTACAACTTCTACTATCCAACTTTTTTTCTCCTTAAAATATGTTTTCCGTGTACCTATTATGATACCCTTACACCATTAAAAAGGCGGGGTCACCGTGCTCGTTCAGGAGAAAATAGCCATTCCTTGAAAAATTGAGCTTGATGCGCACGCCAGTGACGCAAGAAATTATGCGCAGTAGGGTTGTGCAATGCAAGACCAGGGAATCACCTTAAGGATAACGCCTACTAATTCAAAGGTATTTTTTGCGCGGTTTATAAATATGCGGGAAAAGCAGATCTTGACAAGTGCTATTGAAATCAAAAAAAAAATTGGGGGTAACCAACGCATTTTTCAAAGATAATTAATCAACAATATTTGTAAAAAGCTTTAAAATACAAAGCAATGCATGGCGTTCTTTTCCAAATTGAGGCTTAATTATCTCTGAAAAATGCGTGGTTACTCCCAATTTTCTTTTTGGATACCAAGACCACTTGCTAAGTTCTGCTTTCTCCCCATAGTTTTGAACCGCACAAGAATATCCCTGTATTAATAAGCACCAACGATAGGAAATCCGAGTATCTCGAGATGCGCAGAACGTATGCGCAATAACAATAGTAGGCACCGTCCTTAAGTGACATATCTCTTCTACCACAGAGGCACTACTTTTGGATACTGTACGTTGAAACCAAATCAAATTTTGGTTTTTGAGGAGAGGGAAAAAATGGAATACATTTGTGTCCCTTAAGAAAAACCTCTCAGAGCGGAGGAGAGAACCCACTAATTCAACCCACATAACTTTATGATGCCAAGTCCTACCAGTATATGAGGATTGTGGGCACGTTAACTAAGTTTAATACCCCTACTCAAGTCTTTATAGCTCATTGGTCGTCTATGAACTAGAATACTAAATCTATCGAAAATATTATATTTCTGTTCTGGAAGCATAACTTGATCAAAACAATTACCGACTCAGAGCAACTGTAACAGTACTTTTCACAATGTCTTTATCAGTCTAGTATTTAATATCACGTGACCGATGGTTGAATTAAATACTCCATTGATGATGTCGTTGTGATACAGCTGCAACTTTGAGTTACTGTATTTCTGTTAAAATGCTGTTGTTGCTCAGGGTCGGTAATTGTTCGGATCACGTTAGTAGATCGTAGGTTTAACTCATGTCCGCCTGGATTTTTCCGAGTTATCTCCGAGTCACTAATTCATAAATTGAACTTTTTACTGATTCACTTTTGTTTTGGACATTTTTCTTAGAGTATTAATGTTTTGAGTCTTGTGTTTATTTCTTAATTAAGCTTTGTTCGTCAACCGCGCAAGGACTGGACGCCAGTTAATTTGCAATGATGGCATGGACCAAAAAAGAGATGTTTTTTTCAATCTTGCGGTCGCTAGAATTTTTGTTATAAGCCACTTAAGTCATTTTTAAAGCAGTCTTACTAAAGCCGAGAAGTCGCCGTTACAACTTTCTTTATTGTTCTTAAACATACCCTCGTACATTTCGTGACGTAGAGGTCACCATCCTTGCTTGTTCACGTAATATTATTACATTTGAAACTTACGACACAGGTTGTGTGGATACCCGCCATTTTACAGTAATCATGGAGCCGCCATTTCTCCTGGGATGCGTAAGAGGATAAGACAAGGACAGTATGACTTCCCCAACCCTGAGTGGAGTAGAGTTTCAAATCAAGGTATATTATTACGTGCCCCTTGGTGTTCTTTGCAATTTGTTTTAAACCTTTGACCACCTGTGTAGGCCGCTCAGAAAAGTATTACGATATTCAATTTTGAGTCAATCAAATTAAGCATCGTAATTAATGGCTTTCGTAAAATTAGGATTTATAGGTGTTAGTTGCACGTCCAGTCAGTGTAGCTACATCTTTTGAAATATCTGTTTATTTAAAGAGAGTGGCAGCCCGTCTCTCTGAAAAATACCTCTGCAGTCACTGAAAAGACTACTGTATCAAACCGAGTGGTCTTTTGGTAGAGCACTCACGGTCGTCTCGCCTACGGGTCGTTTCGCCTGCCGTCTGTTCGCTTACGGCTATAGTCGATTCGCCCCCGGCCGGTTACCCCATCGCCCAGTTTGTTCGATACCTTACTTGTATTAAAATTCGCGTGTTTAAGACTCACTTTCGCTCAGTTTTATATTCGCGCACCTTATAGAAGAGGACTTACTCGCTCAAAATTTTTTTTGGCGATCATTCAAAACAATGCGAGTTTGGAAATTTACAGCAAAATGAAGGCTTTCCAATATTACGTGGAGCCTGAAAGAATCCCGACAAAAATTGCTCAGGATGGTGATGAAGAAGACATTTTTGCTTTTGAACGTTGTAAGAACACTTAGAAAAACATACTTCATATGTGTGCGCATGAATAAAACGAATGGTTTGCATTCTAACAACGAGTGTCTCATACAGGTATTACAGGGATTATATTTCACGGCTCCGTACTAAATTCTGCGCACCTTCGCTTGCGCGAATTCTTGTACTGTATGATTAATTCGAGTAAGGTAGCTCAATTGGTAGAGCTCTTCATCGGTATCGCTAAAGCTCTGCATCGGTATCGCAAAGCTCATGAGTGCCCGTTCAAGCCTGAATTTTTCCGGTTTTTCATTTGTTGCTGCATAAATAACGCTCATGTAACTGCGATACTACTATCAGAAACTTGATCATGTAATCTGAAACCAATATTAACTGCGCTTCATTTAAACATGATCGCATGCACTACATGATGAACGATCAACTTCACTGATTCTCGAAGTAAAATAGTTTGAAGGTCATGTTTGATTTCAAGACTTAACATTTTCTCCGTAATTCAAAGATACGACTTTCGTACGTTCTGTACTTCATCCTTTATGGGTCTATCATGAACTCACAAAGTAACCAGATCCAAGTTGGCTTGGTATGTCTTGATCCATTCGTTACTGCTTAAGTAAACTGCGCATGACACAAGCTCTCCTTCAGGCCGGCTTTGTAAATTAGTGTTACCTTTTTCAGTGGGACGTGCAGTCAGCGTGTCAGCGTTGTACTTCTCTATTCACATGCGTGTGTTGACAGTAATGCGTATAGACGCGTACTTACCGTCAACCCAAACAATTTCACAAAACCATACTCCTACTAGTCTTTCTAACGTTTTTGGTGAGAGTAATAGTCATTTCAACCTTAGGGAATTTGTCTTCGTGCGAAACCCTCCAAACGGAAATTTGTTTGATTGGCATGGAAATACATAACTCATGACAATTTGAACGGTTTCGCACGAAGTCCCGTTGGGAAACAGAGTTCACCAGCTACTCATGGGTTGGGCGACTCATTACGTACTTGTGTGTGTTTTTGTCTAATAATTATCGTGATTATTTTTATCAATGGTAGCAAAAGACTTGATTCGAGGTCTTCTCAGAACTGAGCCTCACAACAGGTTTACGGTGGAACAAGTTGTCAACAATCCCTGGATCAAGGTATGAAAATTTGGTCAACCAGCAAAGTGGAATTAAACAAAGATCAGTATTTTATACAATTTATATGCATGCGTATTCAATTCTATTTTAAGAGACCATATTCTTATTCACTGTATTGGAGTGGAACTCGCTTGCAATGAAGGCCAATGCAGGGAAATCTTTTCAAATGCAAATACTTTTTAATGTATTCCCCACCATTAGCCTCCATTGCAAGCTAGTTCCAGTCCAGTACTGAGAATACAAATATATTCTGTGGATGGCAAATACCGAGCAAAAATTTGCGTTTTGCCAGAAATCGAAGAAACTTGTTTAACCTCGGCTCATTCTTTTCTCCTATCGAGCAAGTTTGAAAAGGGAATAACATGTTAGAAAAGAGAATTTTCATGCTTTTGTGACGAAAACCAGCTGTTATTTACCGCTTCACGTAAACGCAATGCCAGTTCTCTTTAACCCTTTTCATTTCCACGATCGAAACGTGTATTCTCCTAACTCGTACCATGAATTTCTTTGTTGGGTAGTCATGAGAATTTAGTGTTGTATCAAGATTACACCTCTTAATTAAGCTCAATACCTGTCTGACTGACAGTTCGTTGAAATTGTGAGAAGAATTTACGTGCCGATCACTCCTGGGATCTGGATGTTTGAAGTTTCTCTCAGAACTTTACGCGCATTCGTGTTTAAGCAAAGCTTCTCCGCAAGCTGTTGATCAGAACTGCATCAGGGAAAACTGGAAAAAAAATCGTACAAAACTTATTTACCAAGGTACGGAGTACCCAGGTAATTTTTAGTCATGGTGTTAACTGATTTTAGATCATTGGTTTTTCTGTTCAGGCCTACAGCGAAGTTCCATCGACTCCACTCCACACCGCTACGGTTCTTCGAGAAGAGGAAGAGAATTGGCAAGACGTCAAGGTAAGCTGACAAACAACAGTTTGAGAGACAAAGTAGTGAGAAAAACAGACAAGAGATGTCAAGCTAATACCTATCCCCGAGTAACACTTTTTGGATGATGCAGTACTTTAGATAAATACACTTTATGGAAAAAGTTCGCAGCCCCACGAACACAATGACACTGAATTTACTGTAGTGTTTCTAAAGCTACGGTTGCATTGAAAGGACTATGGTCGTAATTATAATAATAGTAATGTTAATACATCTTATTCGATGGTTTAACGTATAATACGCGCGGATATTTTGCGAGTTGCGTACGAGCAATGAGCAAAATGCCCGCGAGTGTTATGTCTTCAGTAAACCATCGAATAAGAGATTTATTATTCCACTACAAAAATATGTTATTTTGCTTCAAATTTATTTGGTTAGGCCCGTTTTAAACGTCGCATTTTACATTTGCCGAACCGAATGCAAACGAGAAAAATCTATTGTTTTCGTCATTTGGATTAGATTCGGCACATGCAAAATGCAACGTTTAAAACGGGCCTAAGAGTGTTACAAATCTTTCAGGGCACGTGCGTGCTATGTGTCCTCATTTGATTGGATAAACGAAATGACGAATAACAAGCGATCACAAACCAAATTCTCTAAATTCTCAGTCTTTGCATCACGTTGAAAACAATTTCTTTCATTGAAAAACGCCCGTTCCGTGCGAATTTGCGCTGTTCTAAGCTGGTCAAACCTGGACACTAGTGTATTACCGTCCCATATTTTGCGCGTTCTCTTGACCAAATACGGTAAAATGGCGTAATAGTGGAATAATAATTAGCTCTTATTAAACGAGCAGGAGGTCTGTATGGGAGAATCTTGACCGAGGTCGTGAGCAGAGACCGAACGCAGTGACATTTTTCTTGCGAACGGCGATGAGTGGCGATGAGCTGAACTTAATTCTGTCAAAGTTTGCTCGTCATCCTCTCTTTTGTCATCATGCTGTTTGGCACTTCCATAAATAAATATTGGTAGAAGAAAATACTCAATACTTTTGCATTTTAGTTTGCGTCTTTTCACCGCAAAACATTACCGGTCTAGATGCCGGTCTAGATGGGAAAATCTAGACCGCTGTCAATATCGATTTTAGCCAATCAAATTCTTGAATTTTGTAGTTCCCAGTCCTCGTGAGACAGAGCCATATAATAAAAGGTGTTAAAGACCGTTTGCTAGGGAGCATAAGCCTATGAAGGGAGCTGTAACTTATTCTTGGTTTCCATCCACGTGATGAGACGGCCATATTGGTGAAAAAAATAATAGAAAATGGCCCCACAAGTTTTGCATAACAATAGAGTCTAATTTTACTATATTGTTCTGTAAGTCAGATGCTACGCGCTTGTGATGACTCAATATGCTTGCTGTCTTCGATCATATAAGTGAGGGCCCTTGTAGCAAGCCGTGCCTGTGATAAACGTAAACCTCGGCTCAGTTTGCTGAGGTATTGTTAGCTTACGTTAGTTACGCTGTTGAAATCTAACAAACGCGCAGATTGTGCCTCGCAACATTGCAAAGCACTGTGCAAACCACGGAAACCTCGTTGAGAAGACAAAGTTTTTTAATAATAAAACGAATAAAGAACTTTTACAGTGCTTCCTTGCCATATGGCACGCAAGGAACGACATCGAGAACACTCGCCTTTGGCTTCTGCTTATTCCCTTTTTTTCCGGCATTGGGAAACCTTTTTTTGTTATCGTACAATTGACCTTATTTTAATGTAGTCAGTGGTAATTGCTAATCAAGTTGTAGCGAAGATGTAGGTTACGGCACCCATTGCTATAAAAGTACCAACTAGAGCTGTTTGGTTGCCGAAGGTAATGGTTCTTTAGTTCCAGGGACTTACACGTTAAAGTAACAAAAGAATGTCTAAACAGATATGTTCCCTGTATCCTTGGAAAAAGAACAAGGCTCTGATATAGAAACACTGACATGCATGTAGTGGGCATGCGTGTGAGCAAGTCACGTGTTTGGTTTTTGCATTAACTTTCAATCTCAATCCCAGAGCTCTTCTCTTTTGTTTACGACTGAGGGAGAAAAGAGCTCTGGCGACCCCTGAAACAAAGTGTCTTCTCATTGGTTTTCATGAAGAACAATGAAAAGCGTCTCTGATTGGTGCATTCATGTTAGCACGCGGAGTGAGCAGGCGCCGTAAGGTTCAAATAGCCAATTCTTGGCTATAAGAACCCTACGGCCCATGTTCCCTTGCAGAGAGTTACCCAGAGCCTCGGGTCATGCGCAGAAATAAGATCCGAGGCTCTGGTGACGAGAATGATTTGCTTTTTGTAGATTAATTTTTGACACGAGATTACCTTCTTAATGTTATCTATTAAAAACAACTTTGCTAGGGAGGGATGTTTGCAGTGAGTAGATCGGTGTTTTATTAAACTGTTAATTTTTTCTGTTCAGAGAAAACTTTGTAATATTATTCTTTGTTTAACTTTTGCAGGATGAAATGACTAACGCCCTCGCCTCCATGAGATTCGAACCTGATAAGGTTGCAAGACTAAAAGAAGTCGGCAAGTCCAGCAACGCCTTGTTAAAGCGGAGGAAGAAGTGATTGAGATAATATTGTGGTGAACTAGATCTTTGCTCAAACTAATTTAAATCACTAGTGAGGTTAGTCAGACCGTCTAGAGAAATACTCGGTTCACGGTTAATTATTTTTCAGGCCTCAAACAATTAATCTGAAATATTAAAAAAAAGACTTCTCCATTTGAAGGTACAAAAAGACTACAAGCCATGATATTTTAAAGGTACATTGAACTTGGTAGTTCGTACAATTCAAACAAAACTCAACTTTGTAATGATTTGGTCTTAAGAGCAATTCATAGAAGGGACTGAGCCGATTTGAGTGAAATTTGCGACGGGTTTCAAAGAATCTTTCTTTTACTGAATTATTCAATTTAGGGCAGGGCCGAAAAAGCCGACTTTTTCGTCAGCTTGCTAGCGCTGTCCGTATTTATTAAAACCTCTAAAAAAAAAACATGACCAGTTGGTTATAAGCAAAAGCCAAGGCGGGTTTTTTTTTACTTGAAAGAATATCGAAAGAATTGTGTGAAGTTTCAGTGTCCGTTGGCGTTTTGTATGTGAAACTATTTTAAGTTCTCAAGTATTATTACTTTTAAAGAGTTGACACTGGGTGTAAAGTCTTGTTACACGACTGCGTTTTGGTTAGAAATGTTGCCTTTAGTTCTACTAAAAGTACTAAAGGATAAAAAAAAAAAACCCCGGCAGATTGAATCGTTGCTATATTTACACCTTATTCCAAAATGGCTGCCATTTTAGTATTCTTTTGTTTTCTTGCAAATTGGACCTTTTGGCCTCGCTTCCAAACGTAAAATTCAAAAGAATAATTTAAGCTTGAACGAGATCAAGGGCGAATTTGCAAGGAAACAAAAGAGAACTAAAATGGCGGCCATTTTGGAATAAGGTGTATGAAGCATTGCTTTCTATTATGTATAAATTATGATTTGTTTACGGAACTGAACTTATGTATTTTTTGAAGTCAATACCAAGTTCTAAAGCAGGGTTGGTAACCAGTCCTTTCGCCAACTAGTCGTTCCGGTAACGCCGTGGGTCGAGTTACAGCATGATCAGCGTCAACCACCGACCTCATCGGCTAACTCAATGTTGTACCCAATTCAAACCCTTAGGGAATAAAACATTTTGTTCCAGATATTTCCATATCATTTAAATATGAATGCTACATTATCATGCAAATACAATACACAAAAAAACTTAATCCCGGGAGATTTGAATCGGGTGCAACATTGAGTTAGCCGATTGGTTCAGTAGTGTCAAACTCATCAGGCCCGGGTTGCTCGAAGCATGGTTAGCGCTAACCAGATTCAAATACCATGGAAATTTATAGGTTTTGATACCTCTTAGAGCGGTTTTCAATTGAGTGTCGAAAGTAATAAGATAATTACTTTGGTTTATGATTACTTCAGTCAGTGATTGGTTCAAAGTTCTCGCGCCATTTTTTCAACCAATCAGAAGTGAAACCAAAACCAATCGTGACTCACGCGTGCACATTTTCCCGCGCTTTGTGTCGGCTACGTGTAATTACTTCGAGTTTTGATTGGTTTGCGGGATTGTCTCAGTCTTTTTTGATTGGCCAAAGTAATTACTTTGGTTTTGGTTTTACGACACTCAATTGAAACTCGCTCTAACCAAAGGTTAGCGCTTACAAGGCTTCGAGCAACCGGCCCCAGGTTGTCATGGTAATTAACACCGGTTAGCGCAAACCATAATAACCAGTATCAGGGACCTGTTGTCGAAAATCCCGAAAACGAACTTTTTCCTCTGTATCTGAGAAACTGCAAACCGGAGCTGTTAAGCCATCAAACTTTACTATCATTTTGCTTATTGTTTCTTTGAAAACTTGTTGAAGGACGAATTTTTCAAAGCAAGTGGATGGCAGTTTCACGTATATCTTTTTGGGATCGAAATGTTTTCGGGACTTTCCAGAAACGGGTCCCAGATCGATAATGTCATATCGTGTTTCGTACCGGTTGGGTTCACTCTTTAGAGATTAACGTTGATTTGAGGGCTCGTGTCCCTTTCGGATTAGAACAGGAACGACTTAAACAAGTTATTCGTTATCGGGCGTTATAGAGAAACGAACCACGCACGCGTCTTTTTGTGCCACTGACAACAACCGGAAGTGAGCTATTTTTATTAGTTTAACCCGTCTTGACTCTACCACATTTATATTGGCAAGAATCTCTTTCACAGCTGAAGAATCTCGGAGAGACAACTGCTCTGGCATGCGAATTGTTTGCTTCTGTCATCCGTCCGTGGCTCAAGAAAACGTCTCGCGGTTAAGCTCCCTATTCTTGCTTTTCACTCACGTAATCAACAGCCATGTAAACAAGAGGAAACGTTTGCATCATAATGGAGTTTAATTCCCGGAGGATTTGGTCGGTGCACCAACATGGCCGCCGCTTCCTTGTTTAGGGGCTCCAACATGGCGGCCGTGACGCCATGTAAGAACCGAGAATTGGCGACACGAAAGTAACAGAGGGATAACAGGATAAGAGATCACAGTAGACTGATATCTTTCTCGTCTTGAAAGCATGTGAAATACCAGGTCTTTAGAATAAGCGGATCGTTGTTCCTCAAACGAGAATTAAAGAAATGTAGCCACTATCTCCTTTCCAGGGCTTTTCCCATTTTTCAGCGGAGAAAACTGCCGTTGGAACGAAATTGGAAGGGGTAAAGGGGAACTGGGAAACACTCAATACGTGATGAATTAATTTTCTTGTCCCTAAAGGCTAAGAATTAAGTCATGCAGTTTTTCGAGTGGAAATTTTTTCAAATGAATGTCGTTATTTTTATCTCAACACCAAGAAACTTCAGTCATTCGAAAATAAAGTTCAAGTGGTGGTAATCATTTGAGTTGTGTTTTTCTGTTGCTCGAATACAAACGCACGACGGTGTTTGTATCATTTGAACTTATCTCTGACCGATGCACAGAACTGAACATCATAAGAAGGAAACCCTTTTCGAATACTGATCATGAGATGATGTTGCACGATCGCATTTCATACCTTAGTATTATCAGTTTACTAGAACATCGTAACAAACATATTTTCGTCGACATGTTGTCATTACTGATAATAAGCTTCATGCTCAATTCTTGTTATTGAAATAGAGAAGTGAATTTACTTACTGATCAATCCTGTGAATTAATGGAAATTAGTTGCATGTTTTTTTTATTATTAATTTATTTATTTTATAATATTTACAGGAGGAACACTTACACTACTTACAATACTAATATTATACTTGCATACATATACATTGCACTGCACATACTTACAGTATTTATACAAGCAAGCAGGACAAACACTTACACTACTTACAATACTAGCATTATAATTTTTTTTATTAATTTATTTGTTTTTTTACTTACAAATCGCTTCCTCTACTTACACGACTGTACTTACATTATTTACATTAGAATACTTGCGCTATTTACAAAACAATATTTTCACCACTGTACTTACCAATATGATACTTAAGTTACTTACAAAACAATTTTTACACTACTTACAATGCAGTGATTACACTACGACAGATAAGGTGACAGCACCCATTTTTTTGCATGTTTAAAGTAATATATTCATTTTCTACAAGGTGCGCTCTAGGAGATCTTAACGTACAAATTATAAATACTCGATGCAATGTTTCAGGTGGCTCTTTCGTATTTTGTTTTAAAAGTCATGTACAAGTTCTTGTCTTCTTTGCATAGTCGTCCGTAGAATCATGAAATCAAAGAGTTAAAAGATTGACGGCCATTTGCTGACGTTCTCTACAAACCTTTCACTTCAGTTGATCGTTTCAAGGTGTTGTTTTGCAGAGGACAACAAAGAAATGAACGAACATACACTGATTTTTTTTTAGGCGTTCCCCTTTGTGGAAGTATTTCCTTGAACTCTCTGTTTAAGGCAATAATTAAATGAGAGATTGGTTAGACCCATATCACTCAATGTCCAAACAAAAGAATTTGCAAGTCTAACCTCTCATTCAGTGTGAAAAGCTAGACGTGCAAAGACAATGCAAAGACAAAGCCTTTATTCCCCACGGACTCCAAAATAGCCGCCTAGTGATAAAGGTGTATTGCATATTGCAATCCTTACATTTCCTAGTGAAGTTAGGACGTCTCTCGTCAGAAAACGTCGAATCTAGTGATTTAATTAAGAAACCGTCCACCGTATAATAACTCAGTCATGTATCAACATTACTTTTTGTCTCTTTTTGGAGTTGGTAAACTTGAAGTACTAATAACATTTAAATCACAAAAGGACGTTTTTGAAGAAAGTAAAAGATGTCGCCACAAGAAATGGCCGCGCGAAATCTGAATTCGAGGATGAGCGAGCGAGCTACTCCTCGTATCGGGATCCCATGAGCAGGAGGAGCTTGCCTCTTCCATACAAACGCTATGAGTCAACCTTTGCGCGTCTCTTTCTATTTTTAGAAAGCAACGAGTTCTTCGGCTCTCTATGCACTGTTTAGAATGCCAATCAGAATAAAGGTTTGATTAAACGAAGACAAAATAGCAAAATCGATGTGTGCAAATTGTTGTAAATTGATGTAAATATGAGTCTCCTGTGCAAGGGTTAGTTCCAAAAATTAAAAGGTTGACTCAAGGATATAACGCATAGGTGTAGGCTCCTACCCATGGGCTCCTGTTCGAATCCAGATTTCGCATTTTTTCTCTTTCCAGTCTCCTCCTCCGACCAACTAAGCGGCGAAAATGGGACTACTCGTAGTCTACAGCAACTTTGTTAGGGATTGCAATTTTTACCACATTTGCTTGTGACCTCGGAATCTGATTGGCTAATTTGCCGTGTTGGCCGTTGTCGTTGCGCTTCGTGAGTCCACAACATTTTGACCACTGTGATGACGAATATCGTTGTCGATAAGAGTACAGACAACGCTGAACCACTTTCGATTTGTTAAATCTATCGTATGAGCAGGGGCCCCTTGAAAGCAGGGCGCTCAAAAATTCTCCATAGTGCCACTATTTTACATCAGACGTGCTATATCTTCCTCCAAACGGAACACTTTACTTGTTTCTTGCGATACATTTGCAAAGCAACTTGCATCGTACATCAGTTTAAGTGTAAAAACTTTAAAATCCAATATACCGCAGGTCGGTTCAGATCTGCTAAATAATTACTAAAAAGGCATCGTGGAAGCAGAGCCTCTCTAAAACTAACCAGAGGGCGAGCAAGAGAGACTCTGTAGAAATCGTGTCAAGTCTTTTAAGTCGCCGTAGCCCAAGTTTCTGGGCTAGTCACCCCAGACAAACCGGTTTAGGCAGCGCGCGCATCATATTTTTGACAAGGCGAAGGCCAAAATCGAGCCTTCTGTACGAAAATCAATATGGCCTGGGTTTGAAATTGTCTCTAAGCAACGGCTTGCGCATACTCAACAAACATTTGACGATTTCTGCAGAGTCCCTTTCTTTCTCGTCGAGTTAAGAAAGGCGCTGCTGGCAGGGTGCTAAAAAAAGAAACATGAATTTGACATAGACTTAAGTTAAACAACATGATACTGAGCCATTTCGTTAATACATTACCTGATAACAGTCTGAACTTTCACTTAACATTCGATTTTTTTTAATCGAATTTAGCAATGATTTAGACACTCTTTAAGACCGTGACAATCTGATAATCGTCTTCCTTTGTTACTGAATAAACAGAAGAGGTAGGTACAAGTCAATCATTATTACGCGAATATACGAAGGTGGGAGCGATATCTGTGCAACGAACAAAGCTGCTAGCTCTTGGATCTCTTTGCAATGAGCAAATATCAAACTCAGATGATGGCAAATTTTAAACACACCTGCAATTACCTAAAACACTGAACTTCTCAAAGCATACTTTCTCTGTGTATCACTTCGCCGTTTTCGCCATTGCCTTTTTCCATGGTTTCTATTAGTTTTGAGGTAAGAGTCAATCTCCGAGAAGACAAAGCTCTCGCCAAAAAGCTACTTCTACAGTTATACATATTACTCATGTTACAAGGAAAGCGCCTACGAAATGCCGTACTTATGCTAAAAAGGATTAAAGGATTAATAACGTGTTTAACATAGAATAAAACTAAAATGACCAGATCAGCGTATTTAAAATAAATATTATTGGTAAAACTAGGTCGAGCGAACTCATAAATTAGCATGACCACCATACGAGGAATATAGCAAATGTGGAAAAAGACCACTAGGGTGATTGTGACGCGAACCAAACGCTTTTTCTTAAGCTGCCTCTTGTGTGAACTCCTTGGGTCACTGAACGATCTCTTCAGGGGGTCCTCGCGTGTGAGCCGGTGTACAAGGCGAGAATAGGCTAGCGTTTGTAAGGTAAGTGGTATCAGCAGGAAAACGACTACCAAGTAAATCTCGTAAATCTGTCGTGAAACGTCTGATGCAAATGAGGCCATACAGTAGGATTTTCCCGCCTTGTTGACCACAGTCAGGTGCATTGCGATTGGTAATCCTGCACTGAGGTAAGCCAATACCCATGTAACCAGAATAATCATCAAAATACTTCGTGAAGACAGTTTACGCTTAAATGGTGACAACACTGCTCTGTATCTCTCGAAAGCGATTAACGTGTATGTTATGATCGAGACAACAGCTAAAGCGTCCTGTGTTGGAGCTAAGAGCTGGCACACAGGCTTCCCAAGCACCCAACCTTGATAAACGTCTACAATTCTCAAGGGTGCGGCTATGGTCACGATACCGAGATCAGCAATGGCGTTGTTAGCAATAAGATAATTGCATGGAGTCCTCATTTCTCTCCAACGAATCACAGTGTAAAGAAGAAGCGTGTTTCCAATACATCCCACGACTATAATCACAGAAAACAATGGTGGAGCAAGAATCGCATACTCTGATCTCGTGTCGGTAGCGTTGTTTACTACCCTTGAAACGTTTTCTTCTTGCATTGCGATGATTTTCAGTGGCGTGTCAGTGAGTTTTCTTTAAATTCAGTTTTGTTGTTGTCCTGTAAGAAGCTTTTAAGGAGAATCCTTCTTCTTGTGCAATCAGCTGTATAGAGCCACCTGCTTTTCAATCAGATACAGCGTCAGTTGACGAAGGACAAGTGCAAAACGCCTGTCGGAAATCAACATCTTAAATTAAAGTGGCCAAAGATGGGCGCTTTTTGTATCTTGTTTTAATCTTTATTATTTACTCAAAGCATCACTTGATCAAACGTTAATTTTGGCGAATATTATTTGCACCTTTTTCATTTGAGCTCGACGTGTAAAACTGAACACTAAAGCTACCAGTAATCTTTTGTCAAGGATTCGTTTTTGGTTTTATGACATTTAGGGCTTGTTTACAATAGATCTGAAAGAATAAACTGTGAAACAGTTCCGATAATTTTTGCGAGGGAGCAATAATCTCTTATCTGATATATAGTGACGGAACCGTAGCCGCTTATGGTCTTTCGCGGAACTAATAGGGGCTCTGCTAAAGTGATCGGAACCCTTCCTTTTTTTGTCATTTCTGTTCCATTTCTGCTTTGTACGTCGTGTAAACGCGCATTTAGTCCATAATTTATCCTTTTCTTAGACATAATTTTTTCAGTCCGACTTTTTAACGACATAATGTTTCAACACTGACAGGAAACGAAACTCGGTTCTTGTAGATAACTAGTGGGTAGTTACCCAATGCATGCTGGTGGACTTAACGCATACAATGAAAGTACCTCCGGTAGTGGAAGCTCGCCGCCGCGATTAACAAGACGATTTTCCCAAGGACAGAAATCTCGATAAATAACGAACTCTGCATAAGAACTAAAGCAGACCATCGCACAAATAGTCCGCTTAATTAATTGAAGTTGCGATAGTGTCAACGGAAAATGTTGCTTTCACAAGGAGTTTAAATAATTAACGAAACGACTTCCAAACCAACTGAATGCCACAACGAGTCGCATGAAATTATATCTTGTGTTAACCATAAAATAGTCATGACGAATAGGAATTTTCTGACTACAACTGTTTCACATTTTTGATTTATATACTGAAAGAAATAAATTTATTTTTCTTTATATGTCGACTCCGCGATGTAATTTTCGTGAAACGCTTCTTATGTTTAAGCAAATATAGTCCCAAATAGGATGACAAAAACATGACATTGTCATAACAAAAAGAAGCAGAACAAATATTATATATTTCGCCCACACGTTCATCAGCGTTGCACGGAATGCCCTCGGGCGAAGGCTGAACAAGGATCACGTGGTGTTCAATAATCTATTATTACCGATAGTCTTCCGTTTATGTTCTATTATAAGATCTTTTTGGATGTAACACCTTTTGAAATACAGAATTTAATTAGGAACAGGCATTCGACATAGTATTACTAAGACCCTGACGCTCTTAAATCGCAAAATAGAAAGATCACGAGCTCTCAAACTAAGCGGAGTTATATACGGTAAGGAGGGTGACAATATTAGAACCCCTCCATCTTGGTTGACAAGTTCAGCAGTTGCGATTCATTATAAGAGTTTTTTCATCTGACCTCAGTTGACACTTTTCGATTTTCAAATTTGCATACAGCTTGGCTGTAATTTTTCAATTAACCAAGCCACGCGCAACAAATCGAAAATCCTTGTCATCTTATTGGTTGATTAAAACGAGGGACGCCACTCGCAGGACGAGGACTTCAATCAACTGAGGAAGAGAATTGCTTCCCTAGCTAGCACACTAGCTCTAGCTTTTAACGACCTACAAGCATTCTCTTAAAATTGAATTTTAGAAAAATAAACACGGCTCTCAGATATAAAGGTCTTTCAGCCTAGAGCTCTACTTCTTTCGCCTTGAAAAACAAAAAGGAGTTAGTTATCTACGGTAAGGCGGATGACAATATTACAACCATTAAATAGCTTCTTAACTTGAGGTGGTTTACTACAGTTTTCCGAAGAGAAAGATCAAGATTTTGAAACTGTGAAATTAGAGAAACAGGTGTAAAATGTAATTTTACCTAACAAATAAATGTAAATCAGGGAAAATGCTAAATATAGTAACCGAGCTCCTGGAGCGGGGACTCGAAACTAGACATTCCAGAGGTCTTTTTCTAAAAAACTAGCCTTGCGAACCCACCTTAAAATTTCCGGATTTCCTTGGACAGAAAAAATAATCATGTATAGAAATAAATACTCAAATCTGTCAGACAGCTAGGTTTTCCGCAAATGGCAAAAATATAGATTTTCGTGTTTTCGTCTATTTTGATAATAACTGAAAAAT
>NC_090891.1:32815219-32825219 GCF_036669925.1 Montipora capricornis | reverse complement strand
GAACGTAACTCAAATAGGCTCATCGAAAACGAAAAACGTTGGCAATTTTGCGAAATTGGTGAGAAGAATATAAAAGCTTTACTGTACTGGTTGTTTGGATACCATTTCGCAGAGGTATATGGCAAAAATCGATCGATATCTGAAATTTTTCTCTTGGCATGTAAGGGACCCTTTGTCAAAAATCTCCCCACAGAATATGATTTTCGCTATTGTTGCTATCACATGGTCTCACATGTATCACAGCGTGCACTGACCACAAAAGCAGGTGGATAAGTATTAAATCATCGGGGAGGGGGTAGCCAAAATCGCAAATCCTTATCCTTCAAACGGTAAAAATAACCGATGTAACTCAGTTTAAAAATCACAAGGTGACCCACAATGTTAACATTTGTCATAAAATGGTAGTTGGATGTTTGTTGGAGCTAAGATTAATTTTGGGGATCGTGAAAATTCTTCATACAGCGCTAGCACTGATTAGTTAGTCTAGACAAAGGACGGCCTCCACGCTGAAAAAATAACTCGGTTGATTAAAAAGGCATACACGACTCTCTATACGCGCGCAAACCCCGAGACGCGTTTCTAATCTACAAGGGCCAAACTTTTGAACCCAAAGGTAAAAACAAAAGAAAAGAAGTGCCAGAGTGATGTCCTCATCGACTATAAGGGTGCTCAATAGTTAAACGAGAGTAAAATACAAACGAACAGACCCGGGAGCTGGATTAAGTGGTTTGAATATTTAAGCAAAAAATGTTCAAGACCACTTAATCCAGTTCCATCTGTCCACTTATATATATTTATATACATATATACACATTATCTGTAATCTTTTGCTTAGCTTTCTTATGGCTTATATTTAAATTTAAAAAAACATTGTAACGGCAAATCTCTTAACTCCCTCAGAAGAAATCAGGCGGTGCTTGACGAAATATTGGTTAAAGAAAAGACATTAAATTTCTGTTGTTTCGATGTATGTAAACATTAACTCATATTTAATGTGCAAGACAACTTGTGTTTCTTTGTTTTTTGCAAAAAATAGTAAATGTACACTTTTACAAAAAAACAAACCCAATTATTTAAAAAATATGCACGGCTAGCCTCAATTTACATTTCATATGCAAATTACCATAACTAAGATCTATTTTTCTCCATGGTCCTTACACTGGGAAAGATACCTTTGTATTACGTGCCACCTTCCTCAAATGTAATCTAAGAGCCATGATCGTGACTAGTTCGCGATAAAGGGAGTCCACATGTCAGACATAATTAGTGTTGAATATTGCTTCAAAAGGGCCAATGAGCAAGGTATTTCGAATTCTTCACATTTCACTCACCGATTTTAGGAAGTGCCGTGAATTTCCTTAGCACCTTGATCAGGATATTATGGCGACACTATCTTTTTAAAAAAGGAAGTTAAAACAGAGCGCGACTGGTTAAAATCATTTCAATTTTTGCGATTAAAGCTACCACCATGCTGATAATTCTCGATAATTCGCAACGTGAACTGCTTAATTTAGAACAGGTGACCAGTCGTCTTGGAATTACGCCTGATCCTGCAGATAAAGCGGAGACTATAAAGAGAACATTGCTTGTAAACAGTCTGAGCTAGTGCGTCAACAAAGTCTACGTAAACACATTGCAATTGAGATGATTCTTTTCGTCTTCTCTTGCTGAAATGCCCAAATATCAGGGTGAAATATAATGGATGGAAGAAGTATGTTATATATGATAAGTGAATCATGTCTTGCTGAAATCTGTAGGCTTTTAAGTATAGAAGCCTAGGTACTGTGAAATGTATGAAAAGCAATAATTTATTTCGAACATATACTATTTACTCCAGAATCCAGTGTACTGAATATTCCTCATAGGTTTTATCAAAGAAATGCAAAGGAAAATACCAGTAAATTAGAAGAAATTTGTATCAGATCTACCAATATTGATTAATAAAACATACTTACATATATTGAGCACATCCCCATCTGGGGCTTGTCAGTGATCTAGTAGGATTACATGTAATAAAAGTTAAATATACTGTATATAAAACTTATTCGCAGGAATCGTACAATTACTGTACTAACTTCTTACTAACCGAGCGCGACAGCCGTACTGGGGAATATTGGCCCGAGGTCGTGGCAGTACGGACGGAGCGCAGCGAGGTCCGAACAAAAACGACCGAATCGGTGCAACGGCTTCCATACTATACATGGTCTATATGGGTAGAAAACTAGCACTTCACATTACCCTCTAACTGCAAAAGCGTTTAGTCAGGATTATGACATTTTCTGGACACGCATCGCATTGACAACCCTTGCTCAAATCTTCAAATCTTTTAAAATTTTGTGATATAATTCATAATATAAATTCTTTCTTTTGTTTATCAGTGATTTCATAAATTAACTTCACCTCGTTTTGTTGATTATTATAAACCAATATCTTCTGTCCATTCATATTATACATGTCAATCAAAGTAATGATGACCTGTTTGTAAACCAAGTTCAGACCACATGCACAATATGGTATTCGTTCTCTTTGTTTTCCTGGTGTTAAACTTTGAAATTCCTTACCTCTTGATGTAAAGCACATTACTCCTTTTTCTAGACTCCGTCAAAACATTAATAACGCTAGGATTGACAGATATAACAAGAATATTGATAATTAATGAGCTTAATTATATAGATAATTATATTGTTGCATCTGAAAGCATGGTATAATCACAAATGAATGTAGACAGCTAGCTCTAAATCCTGGAAGTTGGCTCTGACTGTCTGTCTTTGATTGGTACGTTCTGTAGATTCGTATTTTCGAAGATTTGATTCGTAAGTAATTTATGTTAATATGTCCAGCAAGTTTAATGTTAGTAGTTAGTACACGAAGTAAATAATACTCGAATATCTCTGGAACGAAAAGAGATATAAATTTGAAAAAAGTAAACAGCGTTTTCTTCTGACGCAGACTACTTGTTTATGTTTCAAAATGGCTTAGATAGGAAAGATGTGATTTTCGTCATAGTACCACTTTAACTCTATTAATTTGGGCACCTACTCGATTAGTTTACTAACTATTAATTAGGTGTCCCAACTCTACACCGAAATAAAATATTAACAAGTTTATTGTTCTTTCTTCTCCTATGTACTTTCTTCCTTTTATTTTTCATATAGGAAATGTAAATTATTCTGATTCCTTTCTATTCTACAATATGTATTGCATTCATTATTTTGTTAAAATAATATTGTTAGTAAAATTATCCTCATGTACATAATGTTCTGTGTGAGTTAAATAAAACTGAATTGAATTGAATATTTGGCAGCATTGTAGCAGCTGTTTCTAGTTGTTTTAACAAAAATCTAGGGCTGCGTTCACACTTGATGCCCGAGTACTAGTGCCAGAGCACCGGCACAAAATGGTGCTGTGTTCAGACACTGGGTACCCGATCCCATTCAATAAACCGAGCATGCACTTACTCACTACGTTTACTTGAACTTGTACACACGGCAGTGGTTTGTGGGTAAATTGCCAGGGAACTAATGAAAAACGTGTGCACACAGGGAATCAGTGCCCATTTCAGTGCCTGAGTACAAAGTTTCGACCCTGTACTCGGACAAATGGACTGTGCCCGAATTCTGGCTTGTGTACTCGAAAAACTTGACGGTGCGTTCACATTAGTGCCAAGCAAGGATCGTACTCGGGCACCGTGCTCGGGCACCAAGTGTGAACACAGCCTAAGTTAGCGTTTCTATACACGCCGCTCTTTTTCAGTTTGTTTTAAATTTAGGGTTAAGCTAATCACATGGTACCTTACGACACAACCCTCGTACGAAATGTTGTAAAGAAGATGGCGCTTGTTTCGGCCACCTTGGTTGAACGAAATAAGTGTAGTAGGGGTACATGGCGCAGTGGTGAGAGCACTCGTCTCCCATCGAAGTGGCCCGGATTCGATTCTCAGATTTGGCGTTACACATGTGGGTTGAGCTTGTTGGTTCTCTATTCTGTTCCGAGAGGTTTATCGATCTCCGGGTACTCCAGTTTTCCTAGACTTTCGAAAAGTCCTTCGTCTAGATACGCGCGGAACGAAGAACTTTTCATGCTTGATTGGCGCCAATTTTAGCGACCGAGAACGGGTCGCTGAGCTAGGCCAATCAGAGTAGTCTCGTGGACCCCAGGGGATAGAGTTGTCAATCAAAGTTTGCCACACGCAGTGAAGGGTGACTTCCAGACTATCAGAGGAAAATAATTCAAGAATATCTGTCTTGCATATATCTGTTTGTGTCTGCTCCAACCAGAGCTGGGAAAAGTCTGACCTTTAAACTAGTCCCGTACGCTTTTGGTCGCTTTTTTGGTCGTATTCGTAATTGTTCCACTGATTTCAATCACGAAAGATTTGGTCTCCAGCCGCAATTGTCGTGGCATTACAGCGTTATATGTAGGAGACAACACATTTAAAATCTTAAGTATAAACTGGTGTTTGGAAGTCCCGAGACGATTCTCAACGACTATCGACACATTTTTCGTCGAATGGAACAAAAAAATTAAAAATGCACGTGTTTTCATCGACGAGAGTCATTGCATCGCTAAATGGTCAGCAAAAGTTTCACAAAGATGTATCTTTTAATCCCGGTCTAGTACGTCTCCTGCACCTGAAGCCAACCTGATCTTTCATGAGTGAAATCAATTGACTTTCTTGACGATTCGAAACTTTCCCTTACTTGCTAATCTTTCGAATTAGTGTTTCGTTTCTATCATAGCTATAGGCAGCCCAAGCTCGCGTCACTACAGACAGCCGTTGAGAATTTAAACGCGTTATAAGACTTTGTATGGGAAATCAAATACCGTCGATTATAAAGCCTAAAAAATGCTCAATTTAACTTTCATTCAATAAAGTGAATAAAAATGACTCACCTCTGGTGTATTCTTGTGCCTTTTGGAGCTTATTACACCGTTTGGAATGATTTCCGTACAGGTCCCTACTCATTATGCATGCAGAATAAATAATTATTCATTCGCGCTATTCTTTTGTAGAACAATACCCAAGAGAACCAAATATATACATGGGTAATTTGTACTTACGGGATGAATAAAAATGGATCTCATTTTTTCTCTCCCTCCCTCTCTCTCTTCTTTCCCTTCATCGCCCACACCGCTACTCGTTTTTGTCTCAGCTTTCAATCCCTTCGTCTTGTTCTTATTTCCAGACCCCGCTCGGCTTTTTCTGCTATTTTATCCCATGATATGTCACTCGCAGCTTGCCTTGAACTCCGACCCACTGTAAACCTCTGGATTTCTGTCCCTGTTCTTAACCACTGAGCTAAACGTGTCAAGTTGCTAATTCACACCTTGAAAATGATATTTATTTTGAATTCTGGCTGACTATTTACATAACAATGATACGTAATTATATACACGTGCCGCGCCGAGCACCTACAATCGAACTTACAGTAGTAGGTTACCGTTAAGAGATCCTCTTTTACTACTCTTGAAACAACCTATCCCTTTAATAATGCTAACCGTAACCCTAATTATGACTAAAGGCACTGTTTAGGCTTAAGGTTAGTCCCTGTGATAGTTTTAGGTTTTCCAGTATTGCTGTGAACTGTGACCTGCTTTTCCTTCATGCCCCGTGCGTGCGGCACACTTATAAGCTCACTGCGTGGAAGAGTATACCCCGCTTATTGGTGCATCTTTCATGGGAAACTTTCATGCACGAGTTCATTGCAATTAAAATCGTTTCATATTTCCCTTCTTTTGAAGCAAACTTGTGTCTTCGTAATAATTAAGATGGCTACCGAAGTAAAAGGGTCACAGCAATGGAAGATTTGATCATTTGGAAATTGTCCCTGCTTTATAGCCTTTCCAGAGTTGTGCATAGAGTGGTGCAAAGAAAACAATTTACTTTCGTCTTCCGTGTCCAAAACCTGTGTGAAAACGCAGTCAGTTGGCAAAGACAAAGTGCCGCATCGGGAGATGGATCTGTTTCGGGATGATCAAGAAAAACGTGCAATGGATAGCCTTCAATCCGCCAGAAAACATATTAATTTTCTGACCGTAAACTTTCCTTGAAAAAATATTAGCCCTAGCTACCTGTGGCCGGAAAGTTTACAACTGCCTACAAGACAAGGGCTAACATCATCTCACCGCAGTTAACCATCGCCTAAACTTCGTCGACCCAGACAAACGAGCCCACAGCAGGGCATTGAAAAGACATGATGGGGAGTTGAAACGAAGTATGCCTCGTAGGGGAACATCCATGGATCTCTACCAAAGCTATTTACTTGGAAGTATCATTGAGCATATTGCCGATCTCTAGAATAGCGATAAATCGCAAAATCCCTCTAAATGCACCGTTCGTGATCCTAAATACAGGAAAGGAAGAAAATATACCCTTTGCAGTGTCTCGGCGAATTTTTAAGCAGACAGGAAGAACAATTTCACGATAAAAAGAGCAGGTAGCCATTAAACTTCTTATGACAGTACTTTTATTTGGTTTGTTTGTTATGTTTGCGAATCTGAACCCTATTACAACGATTGCTTGAAACTCCACTTCTTGCGCTTATTCTAAAACTGAAAAAAATGGGTAAAATTGCGGGAAAAGTGCCGAAATTGCAGGAAAAAAGGTTCGATTTTCCGTATTTCAGACAGAAGTTCGACCGACTTTTTTTAAGGTCCATATAGACTTAGAAAAAAAACCTCTAAAAAGAAAGAACAAAGCGCCACAGTCCCAAAGGACGTCTACGGTTATCGCTATTGTTTTTCTTGAAACAAAGGAGTGTATGCATAATGAAGTAGGGACCCTGGAGATCGCATAAGACAGTAAAATGATCAGAGATCAAGTAGTCAGTTATAGGCTTAACACAGTGCAAAGAGTCCGATCACCGCGTAAATGACTAGATCCAGCGTATGGTCAGAGATGTGCGTAGGCTTGTCAACGTGGCTGCTCCAGGCCCATCAAAGTCAATTATTCCAGGATACGAGCGGCGTCTGGGGTCTCTGGAAACGTTCACATGGATATTGAAGTCACCAGTGATCAGCAGTGGCTCAGGAGACATAACAAACAGATTCCAAATAGACCAAAAACTGGTCCAAAAACACGCTTCTAGTGACAGGATGGGTAGCAGAATAGGGAGGACGGTAAATCACAATCACCCTTAGTTTACTAGACCCGTATTTTAAAATCCATTTGCCAAATTCGAACGACCTGCGTTCGACACTGTCCACTTTCCGCGCATCGATAGTTTCGTTCAATAACAACGCAATCCCTCCACCTTTTCTTCCAACTCTCTGTTGTTCAAGCAATTTGTACCCGGGTAGCGTAATCTCCGCTTCAGTGGGCCATATCCCTTTCAGACAACCATGACTCAGTGGTAGCGAAAAATGTCAGCACCAGTTGAATTAGCATAGCAAGCGAAATCCGCTGATTTGTTTTTAATAGATCTTGCATTCAAGCAGCAGATCTGTAAATACCTCCTGGCGCAACGGTATTGCTCGTTGACAATAGGAATACTAGCAAGGTTGCGAGTAACAGGTCTATGGAAGGGTCTTGAATTATTCGAGCGATTCGAAATTACGACAGGAATATTAATAAGTTACTCGTTTCGCCACCAAAAGATCTTGTTTCTGGGCTAGGATTCTCGCAAATATCACCAGCCAGAAGTAGGAGATATAAGGCCACTAGCGTCGTGTCAAATAAGCATGGTCCGGACTCGGACTTTAAAGAATCGGTGCAACGGCCTTCCATACTATAATAACGTCGAGTTGAGTTTCTCGCACTAATGAACCTTGAATAACGTTGGGTTGAATTTCGCGAAATAAACATCGAATACCACTCCCTGTCCAGATTCAGCGCTTTGGGTTGAATTTCGCGAAATAAACCTCGAATACCATTCCCTGTCCAGATTCAGGACTTTGCATAGCGACCAATGATTGTTAGAGAACTCCGTGTACGTCTTAGGAGGCTCCAGAGTCAAAATAAAGGTTAAAGCGAGCACCAAAAACGCGGAGCGATTCAAGGCGCGTTGCCCGCCATCTGAGAAGCATAGCCCACCATAGCAACAGGAGAGCCATATAAAGACACCCTTTGGAAAAGAACTCGGTACCTCCATTTTGTTTATAGATGCAAGGTGATTAACCGGCTAAGATGAAATTTGCGAAGATAGCATTCTATTAAAAGTTTACTTTCCAGCAATTGAATTGGGGGTCACGAAGTTCGTTTTTGAGATACATGCATTTAAAGACTAAAAACAAGGCGTGCTTTTAGAGGATTTTGTTGAGCATTAATTGTTGTTTTACATGGTAATATGACATCGCAGTTTGGTGATGCAATGATAGAGTCAGTCGTTCTAAATGGTACAGTTATTATAAAGAGTCGAAATTGGTTTTAGCCTCCTTGAGATCACAGGAAGGCCACAGGTGCGCAGTGAGCAAAAGATTTCGCTGGCATCAGGTTAAAAAGTTACATTTTGCGCAGAAACAATGTACATTTCTTTGACCTATTACTCAGTTACTACTTACTACCCAGTGTTATAAGGCTTCACAGGGTCTGAAGTTTCAATAAAAAATTGGAAAATTTAATTCCAAATTATCGGAAAAAAATAAAAGAGAATTAAAAGAGAACTCAGGAAACAACAAAATCACAATATAATGCCTTATGGGCAATAATGCTATTCAGCAAATACAAAAGGTGTGTTCAAATGGGCACCACCAGTTTTTTTTTTACTTTATTTTTTCTACCAGTACACATTTTTTGCAATTTTGTCGTTTACATCGTGTACGTACTAATCTAAAATCAAGTAAACTTCTCAGAATCGCGATAAAATTTTCCAGTAAAAACAGCCGCAAAATCAGTGCGACTTGTCGAAGTACAACTGAACACTGTACGAAATATTTCAAACGTGACCTAAACTGCCTAAGAGTTGAAAGAACGTGATTATGGCGAAAATTAAACGAAAGATGTCATTTAATCGGTAGGAAGCCTTGTAATATCATGTTGTTCTCTTATCGCACCAAATTCCATTAATTTACCGTTCGCAAATCAAGTACGAAATCTGAAAATGAAATTGTCATTAGTTTATACTTGCTGCGATTCAGTCTATGGAGCGGAAAACCTTTTCGATTGTGACAATTAATTTAGTTTTTATTTTGGGTTTTCAATGCAAGGCTGGTAAATGGTCCTTGAACATGACAAATTGCGTTCAAATATTCAGTCTTTCTTTAAAAGAGGCTCTCATATTTTGCATTCAAAGTCAAAAAAGCCTTATGCTGGTAATTTTTCTGCTATTATGGCCATTTCACACATCGGATTCAACTTACCAAGTAAAAATTCTCAACGTTGGAAACTGATTCTGTTTACTGACAACAGAAGCGAAATTCGCTACTTGTGCTCCATAAAATGACCGGATTTATCATATGCTTGATATAATAGGTAAAAAGAAATATGACGTCAGAGTACCAGTAAAACAAGTTTGTTTCTAATTCATTCCCTTTGAACTCGCGCATCAGCATCAGTATTCCGCGAGGAATCGAACAGAACTGAAAAATTGCAACTAGAAAAACTACAAACCTTAACTAAGCGAATCTTCTTTCTGCTTCTTTCAATAAAGTTCTTCTTTCCTCGCCGCTTCTCGGCTTTGAGAAGTACAATTCGCTCCTGGCAACAATAAATATCTTAACATAAACACCAAGTTTGAATGACCAAGGGAAGGGCGATAAAATGAGAACAAGGTAAATTTCGTAAACGCGGCGAACAGTGATAGATGGAAATATGTTGTGCAGAACCGTCTGTCTGCTAGTCGGTGATATTGGAGTTCTAACATTAAAGATTGTGGTAAGGCAGCTGTAATGTAACAAGCAAAACCAGATGGCCGCCACGATAAATTTTGCTTCCTTTATGTTCATTCGCTTCTTGAAGGGTTGAACAATGACGCGATATCTTTCCAATGCGATGGCTGTGTGTGTCATAACTGAAACACTAACAAAGAGTTTTGGATGGACGCGAGAAAGTTGCAGAAAAATT
>NC_090891.1:32791158-32810816 GCF_036669925.1 Montipora capricornis | reverse complement strand
GATTTCCTAATCGGTATGCTTACTAATACAGGGAGATTTTTGCCGCGGTTTTTAAAAAACTATCCGGAGAAGAAGTAGATTCTTAGTAAGGTTACTCTTGGAATCCAAAAAGAAAATTGGTGGTAACCATGCATTTTTGAGAGATAATTAAGTTTCAATTTGAGAAAGAACGCCAATACATTGCTTTGTATTTTAAAGCTTTTTACAAATAGTCTTCCTGAATTATCTTTGAAAAATGCGTGGTTACCCCCAATTTTCTTTTTGGATTTCATAACACTGTTAAGATCTACACTTCCTGCATAATCACACACCGGGGCAAAAATATTGTTAATTAGTAGGCACCGTCCTTAACATCTCAGCTATGGCGGCTGCAGTTTTTACTTCCGATTGAGAGTTGGAAGCAAATCTCTGAGCACCCCCTCTGCATAGTCTCGACTCATAACCTGGCGATGGTTTCTAATGACGACGAAAGCCTGCCTTACGGGTATCTTGGCGAAAGGGGCTGTGCACATTAGTAAATGAATCCTTAGAGCGTGTGCTGAAGGGTTTACAGAAAACGGCTTTCAGTTTGAAGCTAATCATTCAAAGGCACTTCTAAACCACATTGGTGAGAGGCGAGTGCTCTCAACACTGCGCCATCCCTGCACCCCAGTTCAATACTTGAACTGGTTTGAAAAAAACAAACTACCTGGACGTCCTTTAAGCGAGTAGCAAGGGAACTGTTTTCACGGATTTTCGGTTGTCACTCGCTAAGCGACCTGAAAAATCGCGCGTGAAACACGACCTTTGTTGCTCAAAATAACGACGTGAAATGATCCATTTGAGGTTATATGGACGACGTGAGCACTCGTATTTCTGTATATCCTTAACTTAATCTTGATCTCTGTGTTAGGTTGAAAAATATGAAAGAATTAACGAGGATTCTTACAGCCATCCGTGGACTCGACTGCCACATTTTGAAGAAAAATGATTGAACTGTACTTTTTACTTTCCGTTAAAACCATTTGTACCGGATTAGTATGAATGAAAAGGAAGTTAGAAAGTGAAGAGCATTTAGCAATGAAAAACTACTAACCCTTATATTGATACCTGTACAGGATGAACACCTGAGCCACATGTAGATACGACTGGCACTCAAGCAAACGTTTTTTCTGGCGCAATCAGTGAAGCTTGGTTAACAACTGAGTGTAATATGCCAGACGCTATAATGGGTTGGCAGTATAGTTGCCGAGAACATGACCTGGGAAAGGTTGTTCGATATATCCCCAGCACGAGAATTCCATGCTACATGACCGGATGGAAACTGACTCTGCGGGTGCACTTCGTTGGTCTCAGCATGAAGCTTGTTTTTAACCATTTTCCAAGCAAAACGAAGCGATGTTTTTGGCAAAACGAACCAATATGTGTGACATGTTTTTTTTTAATGTTTTTGTTCTGTTTAAGAACAAGTATTGAAATTCTATACTGGTAGTTCCTGTTGTTATAGCAACTGACTAAGCTTTTCTCGCTTACTTTGTGGCTGGTTTTATATCTTCTTCCCTACAAGTACTTATCGGAATAGTTTTCCTTCGGTTCTTGCAACTTAATCCAACTTCGTGTTGGCCAAAAATCAACAAAACAAAATGAGGACAGTTCAACAATAAAAGTGGTTGAACATGAATGAACGTAACTCAAATAGGCTCATCGAAAACGAAAAACGTTGGCAATTTTGCGAAATTGGTGAGAAGAATATAAAAGCTTTACTGTTACTGGTTGTTTGGATACCATTTCGCAGAGGTATATGGCAAAAATCGATCGATATCTGAAATTTTCTCTTGGCATGTAAGGGACCCTTTGTCAAAAATCTCCCCAGAATATGATTTTCGCTATTGTTGCTATCACATGGTCTCACATGTATCACAGCGTGCACTGACCACAAAAGCAGGTGGATAAGTATTAAATCATCGGGGAGGGTAGCCAAAATCGCAAATCCTTATCCTTCAAACGGTAAAAATAACCGATGTAACTCCGTTTAAAAATCACAAGGTGACCCACAATGTTAACATTTGTCATAAAATGGTAGTTGGATGTTTGTTGGAGCTAAGATTAATTTTGGGGATCGTGAAAATTCTTCATACAGCGCTAGCACTGATTAGTTAGTCTAGACAAAGGACGGCCTCCACGCTGAAAAAATAACTCGGTTGATTAAAAAGGCATACACGACTCTCTATACGCGCGCAAACCCCGAGACGCGTTTCTAATCTACAAGGGCCAAACTTTTGAACCCAAAGGTAAAAACAAAAGAAAAGAAGTGCCAGAGTGATGTCCTCATCGACTATAAGGGTGCTCAATAGTTAAACGAGAGTAAAATACAAACGAACAGACCCGGGAGCTGGATTAAGTGGTTTGAATATTTAAGCAAAAATGTTCAAGACCACTTAATCCAGTTCCATCTGTCTACTTATATATATTTATATACATATATACACATTATCTGTAATCTTTTGCTTAGCTTTCTTATGGCTTATATTTAAATTTAAAAAAACATTGTAACGGCAAATCTCTTAACTCCCTCAGAAGAAATCAGGCCGTGCTTGACGAAATATTGGTTAAAGAAAAGACATTAAATTTCTGTTGTTTCGATGTATGTAAACATTAACTCATATTTAATGTGCAAGACAACTTGTGTTTCTTTGTTTTTTGCAAAAAATAGTAAATGTACACTTTTACAAAAAAAACAAACCCAATTATTTAAAAATATGCACGGCTAGCCTCAATTTACATTTCATATGCAAATTACCATAACTAAGATCTATTTTTCTCCATGGTCCTTACACTGGGAAAGATACCTTTGTATTACGTGCCACCTTCCTCAAATGTAATCTAAGAGCCATGATCGTGACTAGTTCGCGATAAAGGGAGTCCACATGTCAGACATAATTAGTGTTGAATATTGCTTCAAAAGGGGCCAATGAGCAAGGTATTTCGAATTCTTCACATTTCACTCACCGATTTTAGGAAGTGCCGTGAATTTCCTTAGCACCTTGATCAGGATATTATGGCGACACTATCTTTTTAAAAAAGGAAGTTAAAACAGAGCGCGACTGGTTAAAATCATTTCAATTTTTGCGATTAAAGCTACCACCATGCTGATAATTCTCGATAATTCGCAACGTGAACTGCTTAATTTAGAACAGGTGACCAGTCGTCTTGGAATTACGCCTGATCCTGCAGATAAAGCGGAGACTATAAAGAGAACATTGCTTGTAAACAGTCTGAGCTAGTGCGTCAACAAAGTCTACGTAAACACATTGCAATTGAGATGATTCTTTTCGTCTTCTCTTGCTGAAATGCCCAAATATCAGGGTGAAATATAATGGATGGAAGAAGTATGTTATATATGATAAGTGAATCATGTCTTGCTGAAATCTGTAGGCTTTTAAGTATAGAAGCCTAGGTACTGTGAAATGTATGAAAAGCAATAATTTATTTCGAACATATACTATTTATTCCAGAATCCAGTGTACTGAATATTCCTCATAGGTTTTATCAAAGAAATGCAAAGGAAAATACCAGTAAATTAGAAGAAATTTGTATCAGATCTACCGATATTGATTAATAAAACATACTTACATATATTGAGCACATCCCCATCTGGGGCTTGTCAGTGATCTAGTAGGATTACATATAATAAAAGTTAAATATACTGTATATAAAACTTATTCGCAGGAATCGTACAATTACTAACTTCTTACTAACCGAGCGCGACAGCCGTACTGGGGAATATTGGCCCGAGGTCGTGGCAGTACGGACGGAGCGCAGCGAGGTCCGAACAAAAACGACCGAATCGGTGCAACGGCTTCCATACTATACATGGTCTATATGGGTAGAAAACTAGCACTTCACATTACCCTCTAACTGCAAAAGCGTTTAGTCAGGATTATGACATTTTCTGGACACGCATGGCATTGACAACCCTTGCTCAAATCTTCAAATCTTTTAAAATTTTGTGATATAATTCATAATATAAATTCTTTCTTTTGTTTATCAGTGATTTCATAAATTAACTTCACCTCGTTTTGTTGATTATTATAAACCAATATCTTCTGTCCATTCATATTATACATGTCAATCAAAGTAATGATGACCTGTTTGTAAACCAAGTTCAGACCACATGCACAATATGGTATTCGTTCTCTTTGTTTTCCTGGTGTTAAACTTTGAAATTCCTTACCTCTTGATGTAAAGCACATTACTCCTTTTTCTAGACTCCGTCAAAACATTAATAACGCTAGGATTGACAGATATAACAAGAATATTGATAATTAATGAGCTTAATTATATAGATAATTATATTGTTGCATCTGAAAGCATGGTATAATCACAAATGAATGTAGACAGCTAGCTCTAAATCCTGGAAGTTGGCTCTGACTGTCTGTCTTTGATTGGTACGTTCTGTAGATTCGTATTTTCGAAGATTTGATTCGTAAGTAATTTATGTTAATATGTCCAGCAAGTTTAATGTTAGTAGTTAGTACACGAAGTAAATAATACTCGAATATCTCTGGAACGAAAAGAGACATTTGAAAAAAATTAAACAGCGTTTTTCTTCTGACGCAGACTACTTGTTTATGTTTCAAAATGGCTTAGATAGGAAAGATGTGATTTTCGTCATAGTACCACTTTAACTCTATTAATTTGGGCACCTACTCGATTAGTTTACTAACTATTAATTAGGTGTCCCAACTCTACACCGAAATAAAATATTAACAAGTTTATTGTTCTTTCTTCTCCTATGTACTTTCTTCCTTTTATTTTTCATATAGAGAATGTAAATTATTCTGATTCCTTTCTATTCTACAATATGTATTGCATTCATTATTTTGTTAAAATAATATTGTTAGTAAAATTATCCTCATGTACATAATGTTCTGTGTGAGTTAAATAAAACTGAATTGAATTGAATATTTGGCAGCATTGTAGCAGCTGTTTCTAGTTGTTTTAACAAAAATCTAGGGCTGCGTTCACACTTGATGCCCGAGTACTAGTGCCAGAGCACCGGCACAAAATGGTGCTGTGTTCAGACACTGGGTACCCGATCCCATTCAATAAACCGAGCATGCACTTACTCACTACGTTTACTTGAACTTGTACACACGGCAGTGGTTTGTGGGTAAATTGCCAGGGAACTAATGAAAAACGTGTGCACACAGGGAATCAGTGCCCATTTCAGTGCCTGAGTACAAAGTTTCGACCCTGTACTCGGACAAATGGACTGTGCCCGAATTCTGGCTTGTGTACTCGAAAAACTTGACGGTGCGTTCACATTAGTGCCAAGCAAGGATCGTACTCGGGCACCGTGCTCGGGCACCAAGTGTGAACACAGCCTAAGTTAGCGTTTCTATACACGCCGCTCTTTTTCAGTTTGTTTTAAATTTAGGGTTAAGCTAATCACATGGTACCTTACGACACAACCCTCGTACGAAATGTTGTAAAGAAGATGGCGCTTGTTTCGGCCACCTTGGTTGAACGAAATAAGTGTAGTAGGGGTACATGGCGCAGTGGTGAGAGCACTCGTCTCCCATCGAAGTGGCCCGGATTCGATTCTCAGATTTGGCGTTACACATGTGGGTTGAGCTTGTTGGTTCTCTATTCTGTTCCGAGAGGTTTATCGATCTCCGGGTACTCCAGTTTTCCTAGACTTTCGAAAAGTCCTTCGTCTAGATACGCGCGGAACGAAGGACTTTTCATACTTGATTGGCGCCAATTTTAGCGACCCCAAAACGGGTCGCTGAGCTATGCCAATCAGAGTAGTCTCGTGGACCCCAGGGGATAGAGTTGTCAATAAAAGTTTGCCATAGAAGCGTGACTTCCAGACTATCAGAGGAAAATAATTCAAGAATATCTGTCTTGCATCTATCTGTTTGTGTCTGCTCCAACCAGAGCTCGGAAAAGTCTGACCATAAAACTAGTCCCGTACGCTTTTGGTCGCTTTTTTGTCGTATTCGTAATTGTTCCACTGATTTCAATCACGAAAGATTTGGTCTCCAGCCGCAATTGTTGTGGCATTAGAGCGTCATGTAGGAGACAACACATTTAAAATCTTAAGTATAAACTGATGTTTGGAAGTCCCGAGGCGATTCTCAACGACTATCGACACATTTTTCGTCGAATGGAACAAAAAAATTAAAAATGCACGTGTATTCATCGACGAGAGTCATTGCATCGCTCGGTCAGCAAAAGTTTCACAAAGATGTATCTTTTAATCCCGGTCTAGTACGTCTCCTGCACCTGAAGCCAACCTGATCTTTCATGAGTGAAATCAATTGACTTTCTTGACGATTCGAAACTTTCCCTTACTTGCTAATCTTTCGAATTAGTGTTTCGTTTCTATCATAGCTATAGGCAGCCCAAGCTCGCGTCACTACAGACAGCCGTTGAGAATTTAAACGCGTTTAAAAGCCTAAAAAATGCTCAATTTAACTTTCATTCAATAAAGCGAATAAAAATGACTCACCTCTGGTGTATTCTTGTGCCTTTTGAAGCTTATTACACCGTTTGGAATGATTTCCGTATAGGTCCCTACCTCATGGTGCATGCAGAATAAATTAATTATTCATTCGCGCTATTCTTTTGTAGAACAAAACCCAAGAGAACCGAATATATACATGGGTAATTTGTACTTACGGGATGAATAAAAACGGATCTCATTTTTTCTCTCCCTCCCTCTCTCTCTTCTTTCCCTTCATCGCCCACACCGTTACTCGTTTTTGTCTCAGCTTTCAATCCCTTCGTCTTGTTCTTATTTCCAGACCCCGCTCGGCTTTTTCTGCTATTTTATCCCATGATATGTCACTCGCAGCTTGCCTTGAACTCCGACCCACTGTAAACCTCTGGATTTCTGTCCCTGTTCTTAACCACTGAGCTAACGTGTCAAGTTGCTAATTCACACCTTGAAAATGATATTTATTTTGAATTCTGGCTGACTATTTACATAACAATGATAGGTAATTATATACACGTGCCGCGCCGAGCACCTACAATCGAACTTACACTTGTACGTTACCGTTAAGAGATCCCTGTTTTACTACTCTTGAAACAACCCATCCCTTTAATAATGCTAACCGTAACCCTAATCACGACTAAAGGCACTGTTTAGGTTTAAGGTTAGTCCCTGTGATAGTTTTAGGTTTTCCAGTATTGCTGTGAACTGTGACCTGCTTTTCCTTCATGCCCTGTGCGTGCGGCACACTTATAAGTTCTCTGCGTGGAAGAGTATACCACGCTTAAAGTCTGATTGATGCATCTTTCATGGGAAACTTTCATGCACGAGTTCATTGCAATTAAAATCGTTTCATATTTCCCTTCTTTTGAAGCAAACTTGTGTCTTCGTAATAATCAAGATGGCTACCGAAGTAAAAGGGTCACAGCAATGGAAGATTTGATCATTTGGAAATTGTCCCTGCCTTATAGCCTTTCCAGAGTTGTGCATAGAGTGGTGCAAAGAAAACAATTTACTTTCGTCTTCCGTGTCCAAAACCTGTGTGAAAACGCAGTCAGTTGGCAAAGACAAAGTGCCGCATCGGGAGATGGATCTGTTTCGGGATGCTCAAGAAAAAACTGCAATGGATAGCCTTCAATCCGCCAGAACACATATTAATTTTCTGACCGTAAACTTTCCTTGAAAAAATATTAGCCCTAGCTACCTGTGGCCGGAAAGTTTACAACTGCCTACAAGACAAGGGCTAACATCATCTCACCGCAGTTAACCATCGCCTAAACTTCGTCGACCCAGACAAACGAGCCCACAGCAGGGCATTGAAAAGACATGATGGGGAGTGAAACGAAGTATGCCTCGTAGGGGAACATCCATGGATCTCTACCAAAGCTATTTACTTGGAAGTATCATTGAGCATATTGCCGATCTCTACATATAGCGATAAATCGCAAAATCCCTCTAAATGCACCGTTCGTGATCCTGAATACAGGAAAGGAAGAAAATATACACTTTGCAGTGTCTCGGCGAATTTTTAAGCAGACAGGAAGAACAATTTCACGATAAAAAGAGTAGGTAGCCATTAAACTTCTTATGACAGTACTTTTATTTGGTTTGTTTGTTATGTTTGCGAATCTGAACCCTATTACAACGATTGCTTGAAACTCCACTTCTTGCGCTTATTCTAAAACTGAAAAATAGGTAAAATTGCGGGAAAAGTGCCGAAATTGCAGGAAAAAAGGTTCGATTTTCCGTATTTCAGACAGAAGTTCGACCGACTTTTTTTAAGTCCATATATGGACTTAGAAAAAAAACCTCTAAAAAGAAAGAACAAAGCGCCACAGTCCCAAAGGACGTCTACGGTTATCGCTATTGTTTTCTTGAAACAAAGGAGTGTATGCATAATGAAGTAGGGACCTGGAGATCGCATAAGACAGTAAAATGATCAGAGATCTAGTAGACAGTTATAGGCTTAACACAGAGCAAAGAGTCCGATCACCGCGTAATGACTAGATCCAGCGTATGGTCAGAGATGTGCGTAGGCTTGTCAAAGTGCTGCTCCAGGCCCATCGAAGTCAGTAATTCCAGGAAGCGAGCGGCGTCTGGGTCTCTGGAAACGTTCACATGGATATTGAAGTCACCAGTGATCAGCAGTGGCTCAGGAGACATAACAACAGATTCCAAATAGACCAAAAACTGGTCCAAAAACACGCTACTAGTGACAGGATGGGCAGCAGAATAGGGACGACGGTAAATCACAATCACCCTTAGTTTACTAGACCCGTATTTTAAAATCCATTCGCCAAATTCGAACGACCTGCGTTCGACACTGTCCACTTTCCGCGCATCGATAGTTTCGTTCAATAACAACGCAATCCCTCCACCTTTTCTTCCAACTCTCTGTTGTTCAAGCAATTTGTACCCGGGTAGCGTAATCTCCGCTTCAGTGGGCCATATCCCTTTCAGACAACCATGACTCAGTGGTAGCGAAAATGTCAGCACCAGTTGAATTAGCATAGCAAGCGAAATCCGCTGATTTGTTTTTAATAGATCTTGCATTCAAGCAGCAGATCTGTAAATACCTCCTGGCGCAACGGTATTGCTCGTTGACAATAGGAATACTAGCAAGGTTGCGAGTAACAGGTCTATGGAAGGGTCTTGAATTATTCGAGCGATTCGAAATTACGACAGGAATATTTAATAAGTTATTCGTTTCGCCACCAAAAGATCTTGTTTCTGGGCCAGGATTCTCGCAAATATCACCAGCCAGAAGTAGGAGATATAAGGCCACTAGCGTCGTGTCAAATAAGCATGGTCCGGACTCGACTTTAAGAATCGGTGCAACGGCTTCCATACTATAATAACGTCGAGTTGAGTTTCTCGCACTAATGAACCTTGCATAACGTTGGGTTGAATTTCGCGAAATAAACCTCGAATACCATTCCCTGTCCAGATTCAGCGCTTTGGGTTGAATTTCGCGAAATAAACCTCGAATACCATTCCCTGTCCAGATTCAGGACTTTGCATAGCGACCAATGATTGTTAGAGAACTCCGTGTACGTCTTAGGAGGCTCCAGAGTCAAAATAAAGGTTAAAGCGAGCACCAAAAACGCGGAGCGATTCAAGGCGCGTCTGCCCGCCATCTGAGAAGCATAGCCCACCATAGCAACAGGAGAGCCATATAAAGACACCCTTTGGAAAAGAACTCGGTGCCTCCATTTTGTTTATAGCTGCAAAGTGATTAACCGGCTAAGATGAAAATTTGCGAAGATAGCATTCTATTTAAGCTCAACATAGCCACCTTAAGTTTACTTTCCAGCAATTGAATTGGGGGTCACGAAGTTCGTTTTTGAGATACATGCATTTAAAGACTAAAAACAAGGCGTGCTTTTAGAGGATTTTGTTGAGCATTAATTGTTGTTTTACATGGTAATACGACATCGCCGTTTGGTGATGCAATGATAGAGTCAGTCGTTCTAAATGGTACAGTTATTATAAAGAGTCGAAATTGGTTTTAGCCTCCTTGAGATCACAGGAAGACCACAGGTGCGCAGTGAGCAAAAGATTTCGCTGGCATCAGGTTAAAAATTACATTTTGCGCAGAAACAATGTACATTTCTTTGACCTATCACTCAGTTACTACTTACTACCCAGTGTTATAAGGCTTCACAGGGTCTGAAGTTTCAATAAAAAATTGGAAAATTTAATTCCAAATTATCGGAAAAAAATTAAATTACAAGTTCTGCCTTAAAAGAGAACTCAGGAAACAACACAAAATCACAATATAATGCTTACGGGGAATAATGCTATTCAACAAATACAACATGTGTGTTCAAGTGGGCACCACCAGTTTTTTTTTTACTTTATTTTTTCTCCCAGTACACATTTTTTGCAATTTTGTCGTTTACATCTTGTACGTACTATTCTATAATCAAGTCAACTTCTCAGAATCGCGATAAAATTTTCGAGTAAAACCAGCCGCAAAATCAGTGCGACTTGTCGAAGTAAAACTGAACACTGTACGAAATATTTCAAACGTGACCTAAACTGCCTAAGAGTTGAAAGAACGTGATTATGGCGAAAATTAAACGAAAGATGTCAATTTATCGGTAGGAAGCCTTGTAATATCATGTTGTTCTCTTATCGCACCAAATGCCATTAATTTACCGTTCGCAAATCACGTACGAAATCTGAAAATGAAATTGTCATTAGTTTATACTTGCTGCGATTCAGTCTATGGAGCGGAAAACCTTTTCGATTGTGACAATTAATTTAGTTTTTATTTTGGGTTTTCAAGGGCTGGTAAATGGTCCTTGAACATGACAAATTGCGTTCAAATATTCAGTCTTTCTTTAAAAGAGGCTCTCATATTTTGCATTCAAAGTCAAAAAAGCCTTATGCTGGTAATTTTTCTGCTATTATGGCCATTTCACACATCGGATTCAACTTACCAAGTAAAAATTCTCAACGTTGGAAACTGATTCTGTTTACTGACAACAGAAGCGAAATTCGCTACTTGTGCTCCATAAAATGACCGGATTTATCATATGCTTGATATAATAGGTAAAAAGAAATATGACGTCAGAGTACCAGTAAAACAAGTTTGTTTCTAATTCATTCCCTTTGAACTCGCGCATCAGCATCAGTATTCCGCGAGGAATCGAACAGAACTGAAAAATTGCAACTAGAAAAACTACAACCTTAACTAAGCGAATCTTCTTTCTGCTTCTTTCAATAAAGTTCTTCCTTTCCTCGCCGCTTCTCGGCTTTGAGAAGTACAATTCGCTCCTGGCAACAATAAATATCTTAACATAACACCAAGTTTGAATGACCAAGGGGAGGGCGATAAAAATGAGAACAAGGTAAATTTCTTAAAAGCTGCGAACAGTGATAGATGGAAATATTGGTGTGCAGAGCAGTCTGTCTGCTATTCGGTGATATCGGAGTTCTAACATTAAAGCTTGTGGTAAGGCAGCTGTAATGTAACAAGCAAACCAGATGGTCGCCACAATAAATTTTGCTTCCTTTACGTTCATTCGCTTCTTGAAGGGTTGAACAATGACGCGATATCTTTCCAATGCGATGGCTGTGTGTGTCATAACTGAAACACTAACAAAGAGTTCTTGGATGGACGCGAGAAAGTTGCAGAAAAATTTGCCGAAAGGCCAACCGATATAGTTTTCTATTATGCGCTGTGGTGCTGCAATTAAAGCCATTCCTAGGTCTGCTATGGCAATGCTTAAAATCAGAGAGTAGCACGGCGCTCGGAGCTGTTGCCGTTTGATTATGGCGAACACTATCAGGAGATTCCCTGGAAAACCAGTTGCTATCACAAAGGAAAATAAAATAGTGGTTATAGTCACTGGCTCGAAGCTGTAGTTCGATAGTGATGAACGCAACTGAGAGTTATTTTGCAATGCCGACCCATTCCTATCCACGGAAACTTCCATTACGTAGAAGGATTATTTCTTGCGGCCAGGTCTGTTATCATCTGATGCCCTCCACAGAAAAACATACCCGAGCCCCTGTCGATAAAAATATGAAAGAACGCGCGGTGATATATCAATTTTCGAGATCTCAAGCGGCCTCTCTTTATATCTTATTAATCTGCGATAACTACTTCCGTGTAGCTTACCCAACTGAAGTTTTTCAGTCTAATTTGAAACCACTTTCATTCCGAGCCATATTTTCGCAATTTTGCTTCATCGGTCAATTGTTTGGCTCTATACTCAATTTAGCAACTCATTGCCAACACAGTGTTGTTTTTTGGCATTGACCGCATATGCTCACTAAACTTCAGGTTAATTGGTCCCATCCGATTGTTGCCAGCGATCATCGGAAAAAAAATCAATGGCTTTGGTAATGGAAAATGCAATGAATAAAAACTTTAATTCTTAAACTTCACACAATGGCTGTTTTAATTTGCCTAAAAGCTTTTTGCGTGGAGGTAGGGCTTTGTTTTCTTCCATGTTTTGTTTACAACATTAAGCAACAATCATTGATTAGACTTGATTCATGAATCGAATGTGCAATTGCTGCCAAAAAGCCTTGATAGAGATGAGCGAGTTAAAAGAAACGCCCGGATAAGTCAGCAAGGTGCTTCCTTCTCTGGCCTAACTTCTCTTCGATCAGTTGACCGCAACTAAAGCGATGTGGGAATAAGCCGATCAACACAAACGATTCCAACTGTGATAAACTAATAAACATTTAAAATGAAGAAGTAATTTTTATGCCTATTGAAATCCGTTTCGAAAATCCGAGTCACAGTTTTAAGGTGAACGCTGTATTGAGAGTAACACATTTTAAACATCCTTAGGCGCAGAACTTTAAATAAAACGGGTTACATATAAAAAAATAACCAGTATCATTTTGCAATTTTCCCTTCACAGTCTATCGTAAATTTCAGAATAGTTGCATTGACGAAGCTGAAGCAATTCTCCTGTTTGGCATTTGCAATTTAAATGCCAATATAGCCGGTTTAGGTCGACAGGTCGAAGACTTAAGACGAAAAAAGAGCCAGATTGACCCTTAAGGACTTTCGACAATTATTGATTTGATTTTCAGTTTATTCAAAAAAGTATAAAACAGTATTCTAATGTTAGGGTCACCTATATTTCGTAATATAATTTTAATGTCGGGGTCACCTATATTTCGTAATTTTGCGTGTAAACAAAGTGCGCCACAGCCCGGCGCACGGAACCCCACCAGCTAAAGAGGCGCAGGTAAACGACTTCGACATCATTGCTTCAATCGGCATCCGTTCGATCTTGTTGAACAGCGATGTTGAAACCCGTTTGCCCCGCTGTCAACTGCGTTGAAACACGTTGAAACGAAGTTGAATCGATGATTGAGTTTCAGCGCGGTGTTGAAATCGTTTGCCCACCTTAGCAGTCAACATCGTTGTACAAAATCATGCAAAATCGAAAGGATGTTGAAGCATATGTTGCCGTTGAAGCAGTTTGCTTGGGCCTTAACTTCAGCTTTTCAAAGCTGATGATGCTGATCAACTGCATTTAATTAATATCAAAGCATGTCTCGGTGGGCAACCGGCTGGATAAAATAATGATAACAATAGAAATTGTGTGAGAAAGACGTATATTTGAACTGCAATTTGAACACGATTTGAGCCCATGATTTCCGCCACCGTCCGAACGGACGGGTGCAGTTCTCTACCATTTGAAGTAAGACCTGTACGTCTTCCGCAGTGCAAATCTCTGTCTTTCATTTTTGTCTCTTTGTTATTCACATCCTGTGGTTTATTAAAAAAATTACCAAAATCATGATGACGAGATCTTAGTTGACTTACATGGATCAAATGGTAAGGCAAGGCACCGGTATCACAGAGGTTTTTGGTTTAAATCCCATTCTAGCCAAGATTCGGATTAACTACATCAGTTTTCAAGCTTTTATTAGTGGAAACCGGAACAAAAGACACTTACACCTTCAAGAGAAAATGATTTTTTGGCAAAGACAGTTCACTTTTTTTTTTTTTTAAACGGTAGGCGTATATTGGTGAGATTTCCAAAACTGAAAATAAGACCTTGAAAAGGTATAGCTAGTAGAGCTGACGCGGCTAGCCCGCGAGCAAGCTCTCTCGTGGTGTAGCTTCTCACAGGCTAACAGTTCGCACACACGAGTGCGTTGAAAAAACCATCGCAAGCGGTTAATAACATTTACCACTAAGGTTACTATTTTGAGCGATAATTATAGATTAAGGGATTTCCTTCAATATGGCTAATGTTATTTCACTAAATTGAAGAGACTGAAATACCAACAAAACCGCCGCTAATATTAGAATCTCCTGAATCAAATTAATAACCGAAACCAAGGCAGGATTAATTAGTTACTAATCTGCGAATCTGCCTTGTCCTCTGGGAACATCTTCAAAGCGAAATAATAAAGAATACCTCTGACAGCTCAATGCATAATGTAGTCAAGACTCGATACTACAACTGTTTGCTGTGTGTTTGTTAAGCTTGAATTACACACGATTTTAGAAACACGAAAAGAGCATTGATGAATTTATGGAGCAAAATACACATTACACTTTCATCCTACCAAATTAACGCATGGCGTCTATCAAATAATAAAGAGATTTAGCATCGCGCGTTTACGTGAAACCGCAAACAGGCAGCAAGCTGCTTCTTGTCATGAAAATATCTTATTCTATAGTGTATCATTGTTCTGAGAACTGTGTCACTTCTGCAGAAAACACGCAGGAATTGACCTTAATTAAAACAAATTTCTTTCAGTTGATTTTTGGCAAAACATAAATTTCAGCTTGATCCAGTTTACCGTAAGCCGCTTACACGATGTTAAATAGCTCTTTTGAAAGGATGAATACAAATCTATAAAATCCTGTAATTTCACCAGGTCTGAGGGTAGAAAAAGAATAAACCATAAAAGGAGAAAGATAATCCTTCCTCACAGCCGCAGTCAAACAGAAATAAAATTTTCTAAACTTGCATAGATTACGTTTTTAATATCCGTTTCGGTTTCAGAAATTGATTGACACCATTTTTGTATTATATTCGTGATGCTTTTGTAGATCTTAGTAATCGCTGAAATACAGGCTGAGATAATTTCCAATAAGAGTGAGTTTTTACGGTTAAAAGAAATTTAAAAGCGTACTAAAAGTGCACTGAACTTCTAGATTTTGTCCACACTTTAACAGCCTGACTAGCACAATGATTGCTATTACAAATTAGGATCAAGGATATTGAACTGTTTATGCTGTAGCCAAAATTATTCAATTTTCTCTTCTTTATTCCTCCAAGCCTCGACCACCAGGCCAATTCTAAATAAACGACAGGATGATCTATCTGTGTCCTATGCGAGACACGGTCCTTACGTTTCGTGCAGACTGAAATGTCAATTCCTTGTAGCATCTTTTTTGGTACGGTATATATCGGAGGGCCAGAACATTTACGCATGCGCTGGCGAAATGTTTGATCAATAGAGGAAAAAAGATAGTAGCGATACCTCCGGACATCGCCGGTGGCCCGACACTTAAGTCTTCCCTTGTCATGGAATGGCAGAATTACCCAGAATTCTTTTTGGGTATGAGCGAGGCAACTTAAGAAGCACGAGACTGGCCCTCATCGAATGGCTGAAGCGCGGTCAGAGGAAATGATCTCTAGCCAGACACTCAGGAGTAGGCCTGGTGTGCGCTGTTAACGTAGATTTTGGATTTCTGAACAAGTTTTTATCACAGAAAATTTGCGACAAAGTTGTGTTTTCGTTTCGCTGTAATTATCGTGTCAAAGAAACGGTATAATAATGTAAATAAGAGAATAACGATATTTATGTTTGCAGATTACTTGTCCTCTTACTACGAAAGTCAAGCTCGACATCTCTATGCAATAAGCGCATTCAAAATTTCCTCGTATTACTTGATAAAAGTATGTGTTTTTTTTTTTTGCCTTTTTTTTTAAAAACGGGTTTTCCTACTTATATGTAAAATACGTTTTCTCTCCCGTCCCCTTCTTATGCATGATCTTCGCGGAAAGTACATTCTGTTCCTCAATAAACCTGGAACAACCAGTTGTGGTCTTAGTTCTCCTTTTCCTTACGTATCAGCTAAGTTGCGAAATACGCTACCTGATTTTATCCGTACCTATGAGTTTACTGCTTTTAAAAGAGAATCCAGGGCCGCATTTTGTACAGCGGCTGTTTTTAAATAAATGTACTTTAAATATTATGTATTTAGTAGGTTTCTGTATATGCTATGTATTTTAGCTGTAAATGTAATGTCTCGAAGATATTAGCTCCTGTAGTTATTCGTAAAAAGCTTATGACTGTATGTATTTTAACTTTAGGAGGGCGCATGCGCCCACGTTGCAATCAGCGCCTCCTGTGCCTATCATATGACAGTTACAATGACTTTCCTCTTGAATATATAAGCCATTCAATTCTTACGCTATATTGACAAGGGCGGTTTGGAGCTGTGAGTAGGCGTGGGATTTGTCACATATGGTTTAGGGGCCGACATATCTCTCCCTCAATGCCGTACCGGGAGGCAAGGTCGGTAGCAGAAAGCAGCGAAGGGCCAACTGCGTCCAAAAGCGATCGCACGGGCCGAAATCCCGGGATGACTCGTTTGGTACGACGCTCCAGCGCCGGTGTCTGGAGGTACTGCGTTTTTCTCTCTTGTTTAAACATTCCGTCAGAGCATGCGCAAATGTTCTGGCTGTTCGATACTACCTAGCCTACCAACGAAAATTAAAATGCTGGTTTTTTTTTATTTTAATTTGTACCAGCAATAAACAGTTCAGCTGATTTCACAGGCATAAACGTAACGTAAGAACGGAGTATTTCTGGTTTTGTCTGAGACAGAGACGAGAGATGGTTTCCTGTACACTGGGACGCCTAAAATACTCTGTTATAAACATGGCGGTTACCGAGTGAAGTTGTCTCTCTGGCCTTTCTGTAGACGAATTCCAGGACCTACTGACACAATCTGGGCAAGTTTTGAAAGCTAAAATCTTCAATCGATGCGTTATTTTGCTGGTAGGACTGGGTGGCCCGACACTTATGAAAAAAACTATGAAATGAGAATCGGGAGTCTTTCCTTGTCATGGAATGGCAGAATTACCCAGAATTCTTTTTGGGTATGAGCGAGGCAACTTAAGAAGCACGAGACTGGCCCTCATCGAATGGCTGAAGCGCGGTCAGAGGAAATGATTTCTAGCCACACACTCAGGAGTAGGCCTGGTGTGTGCTGTTAACGTAGATTTTGGGCTTTATCACAGAAAATTTGCGACAAAGTTGTGTTTTCGTTTCGCTGTAATTATCGTGTCAAAGAAACGGTATAATAATGTAAATAAGAGAATAACGATATTTATGTTTGCAGATTACTTGTCCTCTTACTACGAAAGTCAAGCTCGACATCTCTATGCAATAAGCGCATTCAAAATTTCCTCGTATTACTTGATAAAAGTATATGTGTTTTTTTTGCCTTTTTTGGTTTTTTTGTTTTTTTAAAAAAAGGTTTTTCTGCTTATATGAAAAATACGTTTTCTCTCCCGTCCCCTTCTTATGCATGATCTTCGCGGAAATTACATTCTGTTCCTCAATAAACCTGGAACAGCCAGTTATGGTCTTAGTTCTCTTTTTTCTTACGTATCAGCTAAGTTGCGGAATGCGCTACCTGATTTTATCCGTACCTATGAGTTTACTAGTTTTAAAAGAGAATCCAGGGCCGCATTTTGTACAGCGGCTTTTTTTAAAATGAATATATCTTTAAATATTATGTATTTAGTAGGTTTCTGTATATGCTATGTATTTTAGCTGTATAGGTAATGTCTCGAAGATGTAAGCTCCAGTAGTTATTCGGAAAAGCTTATGACTGTATGTATGTTAGCTTTAGGAGGGCGCATGCGCACACTTTGTAATCTGCGACTCCAGTGCTTACCATATGACAGATAAAATGACTTTTCTCTTGAATATATAAGCCATCTAATTCTTATGCTATATTGCAAGGGCGGTTTGGAGCTGTGAGTAGGCGTGGGATTTGTCACATATGGTTTAGGGGCCGACATATCTCTCCCTCAATGCCGTACCGGGAGACAAGGTCGGTAGCAGAAAGCAGCGAAGGGCCAACTGCGTCCAAAAGCGATCGCACGGGCCGAAATCCCGGGATGACTCGTTTGGTACGACGCTCCAGCGCCGGTGTCTGGAGGTACTGCGTTTTTCTCTCTTGTTTAAACATTCCGTCAGCGCATGCGCAAATGTTCTGGCTCTTCGATACCTAGCCTACCAAAAAAAATTAACATGCTGGTTTTTTTTTTTTTATTTTTTTGTACAAGCAATTGACATTTCAGTTGATTTTATAGGCATAAACGTAACATAAGAACCGTGCGTGTCTGGTCTTGTCTCAGGCAGAGGCGAGAGATGGTTTCATGCAGACTGGGACGCCTAAAATGCTTTGTTGTAAACATGGCGGTTCACGAGTGAAGTTGTCTCTCTGGCCTTTCTGTGGACGAATTCCAGGACCTAGTGACACAATCTGGGCAAGTTTTGAAAGCTAAAATCTTCAATCGATGCGTTATTTTGCTGGTAGGACTGGCGGCGCCGGAGCGTCGTATCTTGGCGATTTTGACCCGCGCGTCTCTTTTGCCAAAGCCCGCGACGCGGTTGATGCTTCGCTGCTTTCAGTACCTACCAGGAGCTCATCAAGAAGAGCCTCTATCTCCTCTGATTCCTTGAGTCAACCCTTTCTCGAGTAAATTTATTTTAGGAACAGGTTTTTCCCGTGAAAAGTATCATAATTCCCTTGACGCAGAGATAGCTCTCTTTTGATTGGCTTTTACAACAGTAGGAGCTCATTAAGAGCTCTTGACAACAGTGAGCGTGCTGAATCTCCCAAGGGAGGTGTTCTATAAATAACTCTACTCGGGAAAGGGCTGACTCCGAGGCCAAGTATGGGAGATAGAGGCTCCTCTTGATGAGCTCCTGGTACCTACCCTCTACCCACCGGTAGGCAGTGAGGGAGAGAAATATCCGCCCCTAGATCATACGAGACTTATCATTCCTTTCGTTCTCACAACTCAACTCCGCCTTTGTCTGTTTTACACAAGATTTCGATCGCTGTAATATTCTTCAAAAAAGTCATTGTATGTTCTATATGGTAAACACTGACATAGATAAAGACTTTATTTCATCTCGAATTTCAGAATAGCTACAAGAGATAATATCTTCGAGACATTACATTTGAAGCTACAATATATAACCTATACGGATACATAACTAAATGTATCATACTTACAGATGCAAATAAAGAAAAGCGGCTGTACTAAAATGCGACCCTGGATTCTCCTTTTAAAACCTGTAAACTACCTCTTAGCTGTTAAGTAAGAAAAAGAATTAAGACCATGCCATTAACTGATGATGTTAGGTTTACTGAGGGACAGAATACAACTTCCGCGAAGAACACAACAAGAAGACCGGAGTGAATCACATTTTTTATATAAGTTGGAAAATCATCAAAACACAGACTTCTATACAGTAATATGGGAAAGTTTGAATGCACTCATTGCATAGAGAAATCTTTAGTAAGAAGACCGTTGTAGTAGGACATGTAATCTGCCAATATAAAATCTAAGTATTCTCTTATTTAGCGCTTCTAGTTTCTCCGTATTGTGCACACCACAAAAATGCCAGACAAAGTCTCGTAAGAAAGATG
>NC_090891.1:32781158-32786158 GCF_036669925.1 Montipora capricornis | reverse complement strand
ATAGTTTCGCGTCGTTCTAAACGGCGCAGTCTGGTTTGACTTTTCTGGAAATTCTTTTCCCTTGAAGCACGCCACAATCCCGTTTCTAAAGTTGGCGCTCATGGCAAACAGGATGAACGGGTTAATAACGTGCTTTAGGTAGTAAAGTGCTAATGATACAAGGTCGATAAACTCAAACGTGGCACCGATCGAGGATGGATTAGCAAATTCACGGTATAGCATCGTAATTCCACGTGGAAGATGACAGATTTGGAACGCTACAACCAAAAACAGAAGCATTTTCACAAGTTTCTGTTTGCGTTTTACACGCGCGACCATAGCACAGCAAGGGACTCGCGGCGAATCGAAAGATTCGCCCGACTGGATCAGGCTTTTTGTTCTAGCAGCCACTTCTGCTACGATATCGCTTTTACTTTTCAATGTTCTAATGATGCTTATGTACGCGTAACTCTGAATGACAAGCTGAACAAGAATGAAGAAAAAAACAAGATAGGTTTGATAAACTCTGCGATACAGTTGCGTCCAGTCGGGAACGCAAAATGCCGTTCCCTTAAAGAACCGCAGTTTCAAAGGGAAAGTTAACGGAAGACCACCGAACACGTAGCAGAAAAGCCATATTCCTAGGATCACAAGTTTTGTTCTTCCTGCTGATAGTCTTGGCTTGAAGGGGTTTACAGTGGCTCTGTAACGTTCCAATGAAATCGTAGAATGCGTAACTACTGACACACACACCATAACATCTTGAAGAGGAGGTAAGAGCCGACAAAGGGCGGAACCAAATGGCCATCCGTTGAAGTACATCTCTGCGATTCGTAATGGCGCGGCAATAATAGCCATACCCAAATCTGCGCAAGAAATATTGGCGAGTAAAAGACCACAGGGCTTTCTCAGTCGCTTCCACTTCAAAATAGTTCCAAGCAAACATACGTTTCCAAGAAACCCAAACGCAGAAATTATAGAGAAGAAGGACACGACCATAATTTGAAATGATAACGGATCAAATAATTGCGCTTGGCTTAAAGGTTCACCACTGTTGTTTTGTTGACGCGCCATGGTTTGGTTGAATGGCTGAATATCATAGCTAAGGTTCCTTAAAAACTGCTGTGCCATTTTGGTTTGCAATTAATTGACAAGTGGGCCTGGTATGCACACTGCAAACTTATCACTAATTCACGAGCCAGCTTGTTCTTGCCTCAAAATCCTGCACGAGAGAAATTATAGATTCAATTTGTTGAACTAAATGATAAAACTGCTGATTAAAAACATCGAAAATATTGAAAGTTAAATTAAAAACATTAAAAGCCGCTTTGGTATAATAAACTTTGGCTGTTGAGCGGCAATTGAAAAAAGACTGAAGTAAGCCTTGAAGGGATTTTCGTGCTGTCAATAATTATCTCAAATTCACTCGGTTACCCGCAAAGGAAAATCATTACCGCTTATCAGCTGGCAAAATTCAAGAAAGTTCCGCGCAATTTATGCCGCAAGATTTCAGCTAGCTTGATAACATTTTACCCAAGTGGCGAAACTCGAATCTTTGGTTCACGCACATGATCCGCATGATAATGATAATTTTAACGGACTATTCCAGACTGAACTAATTTGATTTAGCATCCCACCTCAAAACCAAAGTATGGATACATCAGTTTAAACTGAGGAGACTCTACAAATATCTTACAGTTGGCTTGATAGCTCAATAGACCCTTCTCCAAAATGGCGGCCGAAAATTCAGATAAGTTAAAATTAAAAACTGATAGGAATAGAAATAGTAACCGTGCAAAGTTTCAGCATATCAGGTGTCAGCTGAGAAATGTAAGTTGAAAAATGAAAAATTTACAGACGTTTGTATGATTGGGGGTATGACGTTACTCCCAGTCACACAAACGTCTGTAAATAGGCCTTTTGCAACAAACGATCGCATGGTACAAAATCCGCCATGCTGAGGGGCAAGCTCCTAAACAATTCCATAGATTAAAAGGAACCTGAAAACGCCAACATGGCGAGAGTTTGTTTTCTGAGGATTCTGGGTAGATTTTGGTTCCAGACCCTTGAGTCCAAAATTCTGGATCCAGCATGTTGCATTCATTTGGTGAACTCTTTCGACACTTTTCAATAGCGTCCAACAATGTTGGATCGTTTGGCCAGGCCTGTATGGGTTAATGAAAAGATGCTGGAAATACTCACACACAGAGACACCAGTTTTATTCGAAATTTAAAAAACTTGGCCCGATTTTATAATGACTAAAAAAAATTAATGTCTCCATGGAATAAGGATTCCCGAATTTGAGCTGTACGCACGGGCGTACGTGCGTATCATGGACGGTTACGCCCCTGGTCAAGTAACATTCACAATCGCGATAATATGGAATCTCAACACGATTCTCTCCGCACTTCAAATATGTCTTTCATGTATTTCGTCTCTTTCATACCTGATCTAGCAACTTAAACTGAAACATTGATCCACTTTGCTGCATGTGTAAATGCAGAGGGAACTCGGAAGGGATGACAGAGGAACCAAATACACCAGTTCATCAGTCAATATTGTACATTGTTGAGAGTCCTATGCATTTGGGGGCCGAAGTGCAGTCGAATGAGCAGAAGCGGCAGTCGAACTGGGAGAACCCCGAGCAACTTTACATGCTGGTCAGAGTTCTAGACCTCGAGTAGGTCGTCATCTTTCACGGTAGATCAGGAAAATAATGTGCTGTTTCATAGATCTTTATAGAAATACGGCTTTTACTGAGGGCTCTTAACTGAATCTTAAAACTACCTTTTACTAAGTTATCTTAAGCCCGATCACACGTTTCTTGGTTCGAGTCCTGTTGAATTGCAAAGATCATTCTTGCTTCAAGTTCGTCGTTTAACGCTACAGTCCGCAAACGGCCGAAATTTAGACTTAGCGATAATACATAATTATTGAAACAAATCTGAAAAAAGAAAAGGAAAAATTAACTCGTTGAGAGGACTTGAATCTAAGTCTGTTTCTTCCTAAGTTCCCAATGTGCCGGTGACTTTCATCCCTAGGGGAAAAACATAAGAATCCTTACCTTAGAATGAGAACTGACGGTCTTTGCCGATCAATAATCTTTGCAGCATCATGCTCGTCTGGTTTTGTAAGCCACATCATTGAGCAGCTTAAATTAATTGGTTGGTCAAGTTTCCTCCGTGATTTCCCACTTAATGGAAAAAAAACGAATTTAAATAACAAAAAGCATAGATGTTTTATTTTACTCAATTTTGTTGTTTGTAAAAGCTACATCGATAACGAACAATTAGTCAACATCTGCTCCTGAAAAGTAGTGAGTAAATAAATTCTCATCTCGCTTTACAAATAGTTTTGTTAATACTGCTTTTTTTAAAGTCATTTGTATTTTTATGACGGAAGTGTAAACAATTTAGGTAAGTTCCAAAGCTAGTTGCTGGAAGATTTTGGTCATAAGCCTTTAGAGATTTGTTCTTGCAAAACAAGTATAATAGCTACTATTTCCTGCAAAATTTCAATCGGATGTTCTTAAGCATTTGAAACATTGCATCATGACTGTTTCAAAAATGTGTTTCAAAAGTTCCTTTATATCGCCCTCAAGTTAGAAGCTCGACTGGTAGTAAGCGTTGGATAATACACTTTTCATCATGTCGGATGAAATGACGCTTACTGGAATATGACAATTAAAATATAATGCAAGAATATCTGATATTTGCACAGTCGTGAACCTCTAAGAGTATCGGCGTTGTTAATAATGTAAATCAAGCAATAGTCTTTCAGCGCTTTTCACACGAAAAAAAAAAAGGCAACTGTTGAATCTGGTATTCCTTTTCTCTTAGTCGTGGGAATTGTTTGCACTGTCAAATCCCTCTCCACGGTTTCCATTAATCAAGGAACTCAGAAAAGCTCATTAAGATCTTTAACGGGTTTTTGTCAACAGCAATTCCTTGCTGATGGGAATAATATCCTAAAGTGCTCTTTAAGGGAAGAAACGTGTTTGAGTTTCCGTCAAACATTTTACACAGTTAGCAAATTCCGGGATTATTTATTCAAAGCCTCGAATTGTTGAAAACAGAATGGAAAAAACATACCTTGACCGCGTGCAGAAGCGCCTGATTTGGAGAACCTTGGAGTAGTCCTGGACACAAACGTAACTTAAGAAACGATTCTTTTTCCATTCAAGTTTACCAGAATGTTTTTTTTTCTGAATATGCCTACGATGTATCATTGTACTCTAGGACATAATGATATCACAGCGGTAACTTAAAAAGCTGGCAAAACGTAACTTTTTTTTATCTTGGAAACTGTGAAAAGATCATTGCAGTTAGACGCGGAGTATCTTGGGTATTTGAAGGAAAAACTGAAAAGTTCTTGAGGGCCTCCTTGCAGGCGGCCGGCTCCTTTTTCCATTGTTCTCGAAATATGCCTTTTGCAACAAACTGGTCACATGAATGATAATTGGTAAACTTAAAGCTCGAACTTTATAAAATCCAGAAATGGAAATATCGTGTTTGTCTTAGCCAGAATACAACTTTTCAGAGAAATACCACTTAAGCCGATGATACACGGTTCAACATTTGTTGATCAACAAATGTCATGTGCAGCTGTTGACCGGTGTGTCGTGTTATATATGCCATTCAACACGTTGAATGTTGTTGAACGATGTTGAACGAAAATAGACGCCAACTCTATTCCGTTCAACACGTTTGTGCAACATTGTTCAACATTTGTTGAGCAACAAATGTTGCAAGATGTTGAACCGTGTATCATCAACTTTAAAGGGAAAGTACGGCCTAAAAAAGTTTTCTCTGAATCGAAAGTTCTTAATTACCTGCATTGTCATACTTGACCACTCATTTGAGCTCAGATGTGTTTAAATAGCCAACCATTAATAACGCTTAAAAAATGGGCAATTTTAAATTGAAAGCCAACAACTTTGTTTTTGTGTATGCAAACGAGGCTATGACCCGGATGACTAGTTGTACTTGACATAAACAAGGAAAACACAGGCGAGGAGAGC
>NC_090891.1:32776158-32778658 GCF_036669925.1 Montipora capricornis | reverse complement strand
GGTGATGGCACTTGGAGAAGGAGAGGATTTTCCTCCTCTTATGGTGTTGTCACAGCTCTCCACAGTAACCGGAAAAGCATTGGATTGTGAGGTTATGTCCAAAGAATGTAGGATGTGTATGCCTTGGAGAAGAAAGGAGAGGTCTAGAGAATTTCAATACAGGTGGGAAGGGCATCAGCATGATTGTCATGCAAATTTTGCAGGATCATCAGGTGCGATGGATGCGGCCGGTTTGGTGACTTGATCTTTCAAAGGTCTGTTGAAAAACATAGCTTTCGATATGTGGAGTTCCTAGGCGATGGTGATAGTAAGGCCCACAATAGTCTTGCTCAAGAGACTGTATATGGAGACATTACAGTTGAGAAACTTGAATGTGTGGGACATGTTCAGAAGCGCCTGGGCTCCCGCCTTAATTCGGGCTTTGAAAAAGAGACTGAGGAAAACTCCCCTTGAAGATGGCAAAAGTATTGGTGGGACAAGAAGACTAACAGACAAGAGAATAGATAAACTTCAAGTTTATTATGGCAAGGCAATCAGAGAAAACACTCATGATGTAGATGCTATGAGGCAAGCAGTGACGGCTATTTGGCATCATACAAAACCCTGACCATGACCTTTGTCCTCCCGGAGCAGATTCCTGGTATGGTTTTCAAAGAGATGAGGCAAATGGTACATCATCCTATCAACATGATCATCAAATTCCAGAGGCTGTTGCTGATGCCATATACCCATCCTTTGAATCACTGAGTGATGAAACTCTGCTGTCAAGGTGTTTACACGGATGCACCCAAAACCACAACGAAGCTGTCAATGGAATGATTTGGCAGCGGGCAACCAAAGAGACCCATTCTAATCTACCCATAGTAGAATTGGCTACATTTTTAGCTGTTTCTCATTTTAATGATGAGGGTTCAAAAGCTCTTGTGCTGATCCTTGAAACACTTAGCATTGTCCCAGGGTCGCATTCTACTAATGCTGCAGGAAACTTGATCAAAGAAGTATAAAGAACGCACGACGAAAAAAGCACACAGGGAGCAAAAAAAGAGAAGAAACAACTGAGAAACTATAAAAAAAGGCTACACAGAAACCTTGGAAGCTCGAGAAGGGCCTGCTTATGGTTATGGGGCCTTTTAATAAGTTTAAAACAAGGAACAAACCATGTTTAACTTTTGATTTTTGAGTACAGGAGTTTTTCTTGAAATTGCGGTTTTATACTTTTTGACTGCTAAGAAACTTAATATCTCAAAAAGTATTGAAGTTATCAAGGTGAAATTTTCAAAGTGGCAGGAGGCTTGTAGAAACTGTGCAATGACCCACTTTTATGAAACTCTGTCAAAAGCTCATCAGTTAAACATATTTTTTGTGCTTCCGTGTGGGGAAAATTTTATTCATTTTGTTTGGTAGCTTTTTGATTTTGACTGAATGGCCAGATCTACTTCAGAGTGGCTCATTGCATAGCTGTCGGTATAGTTTCACTCTATGCCAAGTCCTAGATTTGTATCATTTTTACTTTTTGAGAAATCAAGTTCACCGTGAACCTTGTTTTGAAGAGTCTTAAAATAGGCGTGGTTCATTTTATGGGTGGGGCCCCTTTGGAATTTAAGGAATTCATGTCAAATGTGAAAATTGCATATGTTGAAGAATATTACATGTTATGTTAAAAGAACATTTTCTGTACTGGTTGCATATGTTTGCAAGACATGTTTAAAAAAAGTCATTTTTTAGACCATTGAGCTATTTTGACTAACACATATGTTAGTCTTAGCGCTATTGTGTGTGTGCGCGTGTGCATCATGTAGGGGGGAAATTTGGAGGTGGGGGGGGGGGGGGGAGGGACGTTGTCAGCATGCAATTTTTAGCTCTAATTTGTATATATCTTTTGTAATTGCTGTAACTCCAACACGGAAATGCTGGAAATGTTAAGATAATAATAAAACACAGACAAACACAACAAATAATAATTACGCGCCCCAAACAGAGCTCAGATTCCTACTTTTACCAAGGGTGGAAATTCTCATGCAGACTCTCATATTTCGAAGGAATAATTTTAACGCAGTTTGAAAACTTAGAAAAATACAAGGATTTGTGCACAAACGTTTGAAGCGTGACTGGGTGGCAAAGCGTCCTTTTCCCATACAAATCCTTATAAATTCTTTAACAACACCAGTTTAAACGATATACTAACGAAAATCGGCATGGTAGCATATTTCTGCTCTTTTATTTCTATGATTAACATATATCAAATACAAGGTGTTACAAATGAACCCACTGGGAACTCGGAAAAATCCGAGCCCCAGATGGGATGCGAACCCACGACCCTCCGTGATCTAGTACGGATGCTCTAACCACTGAGCTACTGGAGCTACTTGTATTTGATATATGTTAATCATTGTCTTAAATTCGCTCACTTTGGTGGTTGGTTGGCCGCATCGTTCACGGAAATACAGGCAACTGTATATCAATGATGCTCTCAGTGTGACTGCGCGAGGCAGTTATGAGC
>NC_090891.1:32758658-32771158 GCF_036669925.1 Montipora capricornis | reverse complement strand
TCTGGACTGGAAAAAACACTGATGGGATGTACTGCACTGGGCCTAAGATTTAACCACTGGGAAAGGGATAAACATTTTGACACTGGAAATGAAGTTTCTCTTCCTCAGAGGTCTTCGACACATTATTTTACACAACTTCTCGTATAAGCATATGTCTTGAATATGAAATAAAGTTCTGTGCCAGTAGACTTCAGCAGTCACTTGGAATCGCTAGGCTCCGAAAGGTCAGCGGTTTGTTGTCGGTGGAATGACGTATGCATATTTTGTTCAAACCATCAGTCGATGCTTTCAATTCCGCATTATTTGCACCAGTTTACCAACAATCACTAGGATTGGTAATTGGAAATTGGAACAAATTTGGAATGGGAGTTGAGACTTCGTACCTCCCTTCATGACCCACTTTATACATGGGCGAGTAATGTGACATTTGTTTCATTTCAAGGGATAGAAAGAAGTGGTATGGTAAAACACAGAATATCGGCTTCTAACTGAAACTTGAAGTTCTAAATTTCAAATGACAGGAAGAAAGGTCATTGAATAAAACGATGCTTGTAGAGAACAGACCGGTTTTACTTGGCGTTCCTTCATACGTGAATATATGTCAAGAATCCTAACTTCATATTGTTTGCGTTTGGAAAGGTTGAAGTCAGCGGGGTCAAAATGATGCCCTGTCCCGCCTCAATTGAAGTGTTGAAGTAAGGAAATTTTGTTATGTAATTTTGTAAACCACCACTTAGAGAAGGAAAACATTCGTAAAACATTTTAACAGCGTCAAAGATTCACATCGTTTTTAATTAACAGAAATGCTTATAATTCGTTGAGCTCCAATGAAACATTCATTTTTCCCCACGCCGTAAATTTATTACATTTTTCCCATAATTCTAGGAAGGTCAGCCAGATAAGGATTACGCGTTACAAACCGTTACATAAGCAGTGTTCCGCCAAGTCATAAACTATATATCATCAGCTTTCTGTACAAAAGCAAGGAAATAGGAAATTATGTATGTTATAGAAATAAACCTGTTCACTTTGAGAGAAAAAAAGTCATTTCATTTACTCGTGAAGAAAAACTGAATAACATGCAAGTCAGGAAACTCCGTGAAGATTACATAACCATCCCCACAGCCTTCGTCGAAAAAGGTGCTATAACACATTTGGGAAAGAGCAGCTAAATTAGAGAAAAAAGTTTCATTTATAGGAGTATTAGGAGATATGCCGTTTCTCCTCAAGCAACGTTTTGTCAGAAGGTAAATAGTGGTAGATACCACTCAGGTAAGGATCACTGACACATAATATGAAGACAGTTGGAGCGTCTGAACTCGCTACTTGTCGCAAATAAAATAATTGGATTCATGACATGCTTCAAGTAAAATATAATGAGAGTGATTAGCCAAACGAACCAGAAAACGGTCAAGTTCAAATTGCGCCCAAATTCATGCACCAACAACATAACACCGCGAGGTATGAAGCACATTTGAAACGAAAACACCAATATGGCTAAAGTCTTGATTAGACGCCGGCGTTTCTGAAGCTGTATTGCGCGCGACAACATTCGGTTTGACGGCAAAGCGCACAATGGAACCAACCTCGTTTGCAATGTTTTCAAGATCTTGAAATATGCCATAGACTGAATAAACACAGGAATCAGGATAAAGACTACCACTAGATATACTTGATATACCGTGCGATAGAGATCGAAGGGCCATTCCTGCATACACAGATGAAAGCCGTTGTAATATTGCACTTTCAAAACAGGAGCAACTGGTAGTGATGCTGCAATGTAACAAGCTGGCCATATTGCGAGTATTACAAACTTAGTATCTCGTTGCGAAAGTCGTCTTTTCAAAGGCCGAACGATGGCACGGAACCTCTCCAATGCGATGGTCGTGTGAGTTACAACTGATACCGTGACAAATAAATCTTGCATGGGAACGAGAAGACGACACAAGAATTCGCCGAACGGCCATCCGACGAACACTTCAATGATACGCAAAGGAGCTGCCAAAGACGCCACTGCTAAATCACTGATTGCTATATTAACAATAAGTAGATTGCAAGGTGTCCGCATCTCGGGGCAACGATAAACGGTGAATACGATGATAGAGTTCAGGAATACTCCAAAAAATGTCACAGCCGAGAAGAGGATGGTTAGCGTTATTGTGAAAGGTTGATCGTAAAGGCCCAGATTACCAAACGAGGCCGGCTGTCCTGACCCTGGCGACGAGTACATGGTGTTATCAAGAACAGTAGCATTTAAATTCTCTGATATGGTGGTAGCATTTGTTGAATCTTCCATCTCATCTGCGGCTGACAATTCGATCTGAAGACAGTGATGATTTAATAGCACTTTTCACTTCAACGAGCTGTCTTTTGTACATATAGACTTTCACAAAAAAACAAACTTGATATGCTATTGTTCGGTAGAATTCTCGGGGGTTCACAGCAGCGAAAGATTCATCGTCAGCCTTAATGTGACGCATTTTTTTCCATGCCATGTGCTACAGAGCGGGGATATAAGGTCAGCAAGTCCCTTGGACAATTCACACACAGTTAGTATTATCCACGTGTACATTTGATAACAATCCATAACACAGCACATGTTCTTTAATGGTGAGCCCTGAAAGGATAGCAAACAGCAGGCATTGCACCGGAAAAAAGTGTAGACAAAACTGAGACGATGTATCGAAGAGATAATAAAAAAAGCAGATGTTTATACTTCTTTGATATTTGAACTTAAGTTGACAAACCACTTTATCTAAAAAAGAAGGATGAACCTAAAGATAAGCAGCAACCAAACAAATTCTTTGGCAAAGAACCCTAAGGGCAGAGAGCTTCAATGTCAAAGACATTACTGAAATATGGCAAGTCAAGTCAGATGTCATCGCTGGTTGGTTGTGTATAGGTGAGTCTAGCTTTTGATGACTTTGTCTTCTGTATCCTTAAAAGTCCCTCACCGGAGAAAATCAAATGAAATAGGACTCGGTCTCACTTTGAAAATGATAACCGCAACGGAAAAGATTTGACACACTTTTAAAACCTGGCAGAGTTACGGTTATTTTTTATCATACAAGAAAAGCAGAAGGCAGCTTAATTTCTAAGTTTGTCGCCGGTTCCGCTGTCGATTTTTCCTAACTTCATATTCCATTGATCAGAATTGCTTCTCCTTCGAATCTATGTCCTTCCCCCTGGGCATCAATGGTCGTGTTGTAGGCGTTCTATTAAAAGGACCCTTTGTTTAGACAAAATATCTATAGATAGACGCAGGCTGGCTGGCCCAAATTCGAGGTCAGTGAAATTGTATCACAGTGGGAAAATTGACGAAAAACTGAGTTGATTACGATTTACGTATTTTTTTTCTCGTCGAACACATACCAATGTATCTCGGTGTATTGGGGACCGGAAAAACTTAATTGTCCAGTTTAAACTTAAATGACTTTGTCTTACTAAAAATAAACTCTACTTTCAGCGATTAACAAGCGATGATTTGATTCCCGCGCACTGGTTAATCAGCGCAACACTTTTCTCTTTTGCTGGTGCAGCAATTTTTCCATCAAGAAACAACTTTAGAAACGTTTCTCGTTTCCCCCCCCAAAAAAGGACGGCTAATTCCGTGCCGAGTCTTAGCCTGCTGCGGAGAATATGACCGACACGTAACCTTTTGACAACCACAAAGTCAAAACCGGTGTAAATTTAATTTTCCCATCCCTGAAATGCAATATCATCCGTCGCGTATACTGTCGCGTTGAAGACCCGGAGGGGAATTGACGAAAAAGGAAAAGATTAGAAATGACCTTATGTATCCTTTTTATTTGCAGGGCCTAACTGGTTTGGTGCAATGACGTTTCAACTTTAACAACCTGAATTCATGGACATCTACTGACTGAAACTGAGTCAAATGGTGAAACGCCAGTTGAGGATTTTCAGGTCACCCATTCAAGAAGGAGCCTAGACCACCAGGGCGTGAAGGTCTGAGAGAAAATATACCAATATCAGATCACAAAGCGGACATTCGGACATTATCAGTGCAAAAATGTTTCCAGTCAAAGTTGATTTTTCTAATGTCTCAGATCGATTGCTTCAAATGGGATTTTCAGGGGCACCCAACGTCAACTTTCGGAAAATATCTGTTCGGAACACGATTTGAGATCTAGAATTTTCGAAACATTTGTTGTAAAATGTCTTGTTTGCCTGCCTCTCCTAGGATTTTCGAACATCTGAAAAATGGTATAATTGCCCATTTTTAACGGATTTTTACCCTACAAAGGTCACCTAGAATTTTCGGGAGTCTTTTTTCTGGCTAAAAGTTTCGAAAAGGTAAGTTTTGATCCCTACAATTTTCGGATCACTAGCCTTTCAGCTAGGAAATCCGAACAGATGAAAACTTTTTAGGGGATACAAATACGCCTATATCTACCGTTTAAATACTAAAATACGTTTGACAATGCTATATTTAAGTGGTTTTGAACTGTGTTCTCGTTGGGTGCCCCTGGATTTTGGGATCTTAATGAAGGGGAATGGGGGAACCATGAAAAGCAGAGAATATATTCTCCAGTGTCTTCTCGTAGGCCAATTCACCCACAGAAAAGAAATTTAACCCTTCAAGGGAGAGCCTCTCTTACTCTCTTAGGAAAAATATTTTATTGGAAGACAGCCTTGATCCTTCACCATTTTCATATCTTTTTCACAATCGAATTAAAAACAGTAATTTGCTAAACTTTTGAAGGGGGTTCCTGAGATCAAACAAGATCTTTGCCTTACAGAGTGAGATACATATATTACGTAAGTTGAAGAACTTCTAATTATATTTTCGAGAATCGTCTGGCTGGAACATCGGCTGGCTTGATGTTTTCTAATGATCGATACGTGTTTTCATGTCTCAGTGATGTCTCGTCGCAGTGAACGACAGATAACTTCGATGATTTAGCGGCGTTAGAATAGTCGAGGAATAAAAAATTGCTATCTTCAGTGAACAATTTTATTATTCCGGGATTTGATTATCCTCTTTCGACCATGCATGTGACCGCTACCTTTTTAATAAGGCGATCAACGAGATTTTTGTGCTAGACTGAATTAATATGGCTCAGGCACAAGACCATTCAGAAACATCAGATAAAATTGGAAATGCACAGAAGCATAGTGAAATAAAAGAATCAGACGCAAATAAACACAAAAAGAGTGGGAGGTGGAAAATGATCTCTAGACAAAATGAACAAACACAAATTCTTGGGAATTCAATATAGCACACAAATTGATAGTTTGCATGATTGAGCTTAAAATATCAAACTACTAACACTATGAATTAAAATGTTAAAAGCACGGGAAAATGAATTAAAGTAACCCTCCATGTACTTAAAAGACAAGTACGATAATATACCATCGTACCAAGAGTGAATTAGATAAAAGTGTTGATCTATCACTTTGCGGCCTTGCCCCATGCAGCACAGTCACAAATGGATTTCTTTTTAGATACACTATGTGCGCGAAACGAATAAAGGACGACTGTAAAAACACCCTTTATTTTGTCTTTAGTTGCATATATCTCAAAAACGAACTCGGTGACCCCCACTTTTTATTTCTGAAAAGTAATCAGAGGGGCATGATGAAACTTTGTGCAAAGTTCTAAAAAATTCTGTTTCGTGGATTCAGAGCCACCTTAATTTTGTTATTTCTTTGAGGTAGCTTTGAATCCTCTTCACAGAATTTTTTTAAACTTTACCGAAGGTTTCATCGTGGTCTTCTCATCACTTTTCAGCAATAAAAAAGGGGGGTCACCCAGTTCGTTTTTGAAATATAAGCATCTAAATAAAAAATATAGGATGTTTTGGCTGGGGTTTCCCGTTGCCAAGGTGACTTATTACATCACAATAATGATCACATCTTTTTTGAAAATAATCGGTGTTTCATATGGTACCATAACATTGCTGTTACGTGATACAGTGTTGTAGCGTTATTCGATCTAAACAGAGAGTCTTCTAAGTGTTGAAACGCTTTGGAGCCTCCTTACAAAGAACGGCCACTTCAGAGCTCTTGCTGTTTCTAATTAAAAAAAGAAACGATTTAAAAAGAAAAGTGTTAGAAGTTTTCCCATGACACAAGTACATGTATGCCTGGTAAAAACAGCGGTGTGCGGCTCCTCCTACTTTAGCTAAGTGGGAGAGCATCCAAACCGCCATGGATTCCATTCCTACTGAGAGCACAAAACTCTCCAAAGAATAATAGTAAACCATTTTCACCCCTACAGCCTCCGCTCAAGGGTCGGGGAGGCGAAGTTATGGGAGAAATGAGATTTGACCGGAGCGAATGAGCGAGGCGGGAAGAAAGCATGCATAACGAGCCGCGTGCCCGCTCGGGAAACGTCGCCGAAGAGGAGGGGGAGGGGGAGGGTCGAACCAACAAACTTGCCCTTTTTGGCGAATACACCGCTTTCATAAATGGCCACCACCTTTACAGTCCTTACATTGTTTTGTATTCATGTTAATTAAACCTACTGCCCTCATTTTGCAAACAAAATTAATTAGAAACTTGCTAGGCTTATTAGCATTAATTAACAGTTATTCGCCGAAGGCGAAGTGATTACCGGTGAATATTCCCCGAGACGATAATCACTGAGCCTGAGGCGAATAATTGTTTTAGTATAAATACACAGGTGATTATTTCAAAAAAGAGGGAAAAAAAAAAACATTTCAACGCGAAATCATCTTCACTTACAGTGGCAAAAGGACTACTGGATGCCATTTTGTCCGTCGAGGTGATTATCGGCTGATAATCCGAGATAGCGAGACAATGAAAGCGCGCGATTTTGTATAATTAACTGTGTATTTATACTAAAACAGAATAACATTTTAGTTGGTGGCCATTATGAACCAGGTTTATTAGACTGGAAAGCCCCGAGTAAAGCGCAAGAGACCTTATAAAGGCACGTGACACGAAGAGTAACACTAGGTAAGGTTTCCTCGTGAGACCAAGAGTTAAGACGTGACACAAGCTTGCGTTTCGCAGAGAAATAGGAGTGAAAATATCCTCTACACTTTTATAACAGCGCGAGAACTTTCACTTTAGCATTAAAAGAAAACACAAATGAATTACCTACCATTCGAAGTAAAGCAAAAGTGTCATTATTTCAAAAGGTCGAAAACAAAGATCCACGTGATCAGATGACCACGCAACCTCTCCATTATCATCCGGGATCTCCAAAAGATCGCACCTGTAAATGTAAAATTGGTAATTTTAAACCCTTTCGTCTTGTACCATTACAACGATTTCAACCCGGCTTTAGACTCCTTTCAAAAACCTAACGGTGAAGTCAGCGTCATTTAAAACTTTCGTTATTTCAACTTTTCCGTGATTAGTTCAGTAAGGCCCTCGTTATCAGACGATATGATGTTTCACAATCATTCGATTTGAAATGGGGCGTTGCTTAAGACTCTTGCCTCAGACCTCTTTTGTTTACTGTCTACACATGTGATTTGGTTTCTATGCTGGAGTCTCACTTGCCAACTGCGCACGCGTTCGCGGACGACACACAAATGTATTTACAATTTAGCCAAAACGATACTGGTGAGGTGGACGCTATTTGTGCCATTGACAAGTGCATTCGAGGCATCGGACAGTAGTTGTGTGAGAGAACATTAATGCTAAATGAGAAGCAGTCAGCGTAATAGTCGATTGATGGCTTTTGAAGTAGGTGAAAAACAGTCTTGTTGAGAAACTCGAGACACAGCTTTCCTTAAACTTGCTTCAACTTTATGTCCGATCTCACCCATAGATCTCTTGCTTGTAAAGCGCATTTGAATATGTTAATAGAAAATGCGCTATATAAATTCATTACCATAACTACCAATTTCTTAGCATAAACAAGTAGACATGAAAACATGGTGACAAAAATAGGGGCGCGAATTACAACTGGCCTAACAATGCACCAGGAAAGGTTAGGTTAAATGTTACAAGTTCAGTTTTGGGGGTCTCTCCCGGGTCGGCTGCATCGCGCTGAGTTGGGGTGTAAGACTTCTCTTTTCCAGCACTAATTTGGGCACATGGCATGCTGCGACCTTCACTTGGATATGAACGTAAACATGACTAAGGCATGCATCAATGCCTTTTATTATCTCTATAACATCAGACGTATTAGGAAGTATTTAACTAGTAGCAGCACACAGTCATGTTCACGCGACTAAAATTCTTTGACAGTTTATTGTGTGGTACAGCGATTGCTTGGGCTCGCCTGGGTTACTACGCTCCGAAGTTGTGCTAAATCACGTCTCTACTTCGCAAATTACATTGGCCCGCGCTATTTAACTGGTTTTTTATCTCTATCTAAAAACAAATTTACGGTACAAAAATCCTGGGGTTCTATAAACGCCAACGTAAGCACGATGTCGGAGACTTAAGGCGATAGATCGTTTGGCGGTGCCGCCCTCAGACTTTTGAATCTGCTTCCATCTACTCCCGTTTCGGTCTATTTTCAGCTTAAAAGTAGACTGAAGACTGTAAGTATTAAATACGACATTTCAAGAAGTTTAATTACCAAATGGACATTAAATTTTAGAATCAGTGTATTTTTTGTCTTCTTTATTTGTGCATGATTTTGAATATCTATTGTTAGGCCAGGCGCTGTTGAATATATTTTTCATAAATAAGCGCGGTATATGTATCTTCTTGTGGAAGTATCAGTATATGCTCTGACAAAGGGCTAACGCTCGCTAACGTTGATAAAACCCAATTTTTGTATACTACCTCCCCACCGACACAGCACCACAGTTTCTTCATAAACTACCCCCCCCCCCACCCCAAATGGTAAACGCGTATTCAGACAAGTCGCTGGCCAACACGGGCTCAGCCCTAAAATGTTCAGAGATGTGATGGTGAGGTAATGGTCAATGTTTAGGGAGACAGGTGATGGTGCAAAGGGAAGAGGAATGGGGGGAGGCAGGGGGGGGGGGGGCTGTTTCAGAGAATTTTTTAATTCAGGGACACAACTTTGTAACACAAATTTGTAAGGATGTCAGGGCAGGGTCAGGAAAATTTGAGTATGGTCTCTCCCTAACTGCATTAGACCCCCTCTCCCTCTTCCCAGTTCTACAGAGAGATGAAGTTTCGACTTTGCTGTCAACGATATAGGTCAGGTTAGTGCTTGTCTTGTCTCTCTCAAGTGTTCCGTCCTCGGACAGGTCAAGCAAGGAGTTTCCAGCCTGGTCTTTCATCTTACAGGCATTATTCCTCTGAGATTCCCAGCATTTTCAATCTCATTTTTTCGATAGATCTCGTTCAAAAGATATTTCCTATCCGTCTTTCCTTTTGTGTCTTTTTGTAGTGGCTCAGAGCCGTCGGCTCTTGTGCACTTTCCATCAAAGTGATTCCTTCCATCCTTCTCCAGACCCACCAGGAATGTTTGTTCCTTTTTCCTAACGGTCCAAGTGTCTGCATACGAGCCTTTCCTTCAGTGACTTGTCCGTACTCCCAGTCAGTAGCATCTTGCTTTTGTTGAACGCCTCCTAGTCCAGTGGAATTCTACTCCTCTTAAACCCGCCTATTCTTTTTTTTTTTCTCGATGATTGTTGGTTACGAACACGAAGGAAGCTAAAATCAAGTTTGAAATCATGATAGCCTAGTTTCATTGCGTTTGGCGTAAAAAACAAATTTGAGCCCAGCCTGTGGGCTTGCCGTTAATGCAAAAGTGTTAAGTAAGGTTAATCTCTTTGACCGTACCGATGTGAGAAAGTACGCAGTCGGCAGCAGCAGATTTTTCACACTGTTGCCTCTTGGGTTTCTTGCGGCGATTCCTGAATCGTGACTTGTCCTTGGTTTAACAGCGTCTCCAGTTGTTCTGTGCGAGTGCTGCAGCTCAGACTGGCAGTTAATGCTTTTCGAAAGTCCGAGCTCATTGCGAACAAAATAACCGGATTGACGATATGCTTGCAATAGTACAGAACCAAGAAGATCAAATCGACCAGAGAGAACGTACGGCTTGCAGTTATCTCTGGAGGCTGAAACTCGACCATGAGCATTAAAATGCCCCGGGGAATATAACACACTTGAAAAACAAGGAGACTTGTCATCAGCATGAACACCATGCGCTTGTTTCGTTTCTGTCTTCCTTTGCGCTCGTCGTTGCTTTTTCTTGAGAGGATGCGCGTTGAAAGCCCAAATTCGGCTTTCTGATTTAAGACGCGGACAATTCGAACATAACACCAAGTTTGCATGACCAACGGGACAACGATGAAGACAATTACCAAGTAGAAAATGTAACACAGGCGAAATATTAAAGATGGCCATCGAATAGCACAACGTTTCCAACCTCCATAATCGATTACTTGCAATAAAAGTGATTGTGGAATACCAGAAGCGCAGTAACAACCCAGCCATATAGCGACGATGACAATTTTAGATCTGCGAAGTGAAATCTTCGCCTTGAATGGCATGACTATTGCACGGTATCTTTCCAGAGAGATAATGGTATGAGTTAACACTGAAACGCAAACAAACACGTCTTGAAATGGCCACAAGAAACGGCACATGAAATCCTTAAACGGCCAAGACAAAAAGATTTCAAGGATACGGAGTGGAGCTGCAATGGCGCCGACTCCAATGTCCGCGAAGGCAATGTTCATGATGAAATAGTTGCATGCGGTTTTCATGTGGTTATGCTGCAGGATCGTGCTAGCCACCAGGGTGTTTCCGATTAAACTTGCTACAATAAAACCACCAAACAGAATGCTCGTTACTAAACCGAAGGTCTGATCGTAAGGGACGTTGATAAGCGTGGATTCCGTCTGGTTTGGAGTGTTGCAAAAGGTTGTATTTGAAGCATTTGAAAACTGTTTGCATATCCCGCCAATATTTTCGCCCATGACTTCGAGAAATTATGTTGATAAAGAGACAACTTCAGAACACTTTAACGATATCAATATCGTCTGCAAACACTTCCAAATCCAAGGTGTTTAATTGACCCTAGGAATAATATGCGGCGGAAGTTTTTGCTTGTAGGCGTGACTTTGTAAGTTAATGCAATACTTTATTAACGTGAATCTGAGCAGGAGGCAATTTAAAACGGCTTATTGTACTTTGCGAAACGAATTGGAGCGAACTGGAAAATCTGTACTTCAGTTTGAGAATGGAAAATCTGCATGTACTTTGCAAAATGAGAACACACAGTACAGATTTTCCATTTCGCTCCAATTCGTTTTCGTCCCATTCACTTCGTTTCGCAAAGTACAATAAGCCATTAAAAACACCATCTTTGTCACGGGAACAAAACCATAATTAAATGTATTATTTGAAAACCGTGGGCAGTGCAGGTGCAGGACAGGTCTTAGCTATAGCGAAAGCAAATAGGTTCTTTGTTATTAACCAACCTTGAAAACTCACTGCTTGCTTTTAATTAATTAATGGTTGACTGGCATGTTCTACCCAAATTTTACAGTTCTTATTCCTTTGTATAGCAACATCTGCGATGACAATTCAACCCAACCTTTTTGCAATACATTCCCACCCGAAAACAAGGTTTATTGGAGTTTGGAAAAGAACTAAATATTAAATTAAACTGTCATATCATATTAGGTCCTGCAAGTTGCTTATATTTGGGTTAAGAAAGGGTTAAGATATTAACTCTTCGTGCGCAAACGTTTACGTTTCTTGGAAACCAAAACAAGGGACTGAAAATAAACACGCAAATTGCAGCACACAATAAAAAAAATTGTGGCAAAATAGTATTCTTTTTACATGAAGTGAAATGATACAGCACATTTTAACCTTTATGTTCTTTAAATTCAATGAATAATTTTTTGTTTCATAAAGCTAGGATTTGTCAGTGAGTTTCAAATTTCTTCTACCTTGCACAAAAACGACTGATTTACAAGCAAAGGAAGATTTTTAATTAACGTTCTAGGCGGAAGTCAATTTAATTTATTATTCCACTATTACGCCACTTTACCATATTTTATCAAGAGAACGTGCAAAATATGAGACTTTGACCAGGTTTGACCGGGTTTGACCGGTTTAGAACAGAGCAAATACGGACGGAACGGGAGTTTTTCAATGAAAGAAGTTGTTTTCAACAAGATGCAAAGCCTGAGAATTTAGATTGTCCTCGCTTGTCACTCGTCATTTTGTTTATCCCATCAAATAAAGAATCTTTGGCTTGCTTTTTGTGCTGTTTACATCGTTCGCACGCACCCTGAAGAACAGGGTGGAAAACACCCTTACCAAATAAAATTGAAGCAAAATAACACCTTTTTTTAGTGGAATAATAAATCTCTTCAGTTATTCGATGGTTTAACATATAATACTCGCGGAAATTTTGCTCATTGCTGGTATTTTCCTCGCCCCTGCAGGGCTTGAAATTAACGTTTTTGCTCAGGTGCCAGCTGGCGATTAATGGGAAAAATTTGGTCGCCAGATCATAAATTTTGATCGCCAATTTTGTATTCAAGGAAAGTCATAATTATTAAATAGCACAAAAAAAACCAGTGAGAGAAAGATCTCAAAAGCCATTGTTGTTTTCG